>NC_137156.1:79795339-80046845 GCF_951394435.1 Stenella coeruleoalba
TAGATTGACACTTTCGCCAGATGGAAAAAATGTAGATATACAGACTGAAAATAGACTACAAAGAAATGTAACAGACCAGAATGGGTTCTATCTAGGCCAGATACTGTCTATCTCCATTCTGGCTGGAAACATCTAAAAGCAAAGCAAAGCAAAGCAAAACAAAACAAACTAAAGACTTATACCATCTGTTCCAAAATAATGTGTCTAAGTTTGAGTCTGATTTTTTTTAAGTTCCCTTTCATTTAGAAAAATGTTCTCAGAGTATAGGGTATTCAGGATTACAAGACCAACATCAAGCCTGAGACTTTGTAACCGTAGATTGAATTTGATCTCCTGTATACTCTCTACAAGCTGGCCACCACAAGCCTCCCTACTAAGTGAGGTGGTTATTACCCAAATAATAGGATTAGGCCACATTCAGATATATCTAGTTTTCTTAGTTCAGCAGATCTTTCGTTACAGATGTGCTAATTCACATTGTTCTAGCATGCTATAAATGTGCAGGGGAAAACCAACCCTTTTCAGAGCTCTGGTCTGAGAGTGTTGGGTGACCAAGCCCAATTTCTGAGTTCCTTTGAAAACCATTCAAAATCCAGTGAAGTGTTAAAAGGGCCTATTCAAAAATTCAGACCCCAAAGACTCAGTTTCAATGGCTTTTAAAAAGCAGAGGAGAGCTAAACTGGTTTCCACCAGGGCAAGAGCCTATTTTTGGATGTGTCACAAATCAAAATCAGTATTTCTAGAAGTTTTGAAAGCCCTTCCAGAGAGGGAGTGGGAAAGCATGAAGCTTGAGAGTCAGTCGGGTCTGGATCCAAAAATGACTGATTGTAGGAGGCTGGGACACTTGCTTAGCCTGCGTGGAGCTCACTTTTCCTACCTGCAAAATGGACACAATAGGGACCATTTTGTAAGGATTATATGAGGGTTTGCAATAATGCTTACAAGGCACTAGGCCCAAAGCTTGGCTCACAGAAGATGATCCGTAAATGTGGGCCTTTTGTTATTCTTTCTCCACTTCTGGTCAAATCCATCTGGCCTACTGCAGACAGGCACTTTTTTTTTTTTTTGCAGTACGCGCGCCTCTCACTGTTGTGGCCTCTCCCGTTGCGGAGCACAGGCTCCGGACGTGCAGGCTCAGCGGCCATGACTCACGGGCCCAGCCGCTCCGCGGCATGTGGGATCCTCCCGGACTGGGACACGAACCCATGTCCCCTGCATCGGCAGGTGGACTCTCAATCACTGCGCCACCAGGGAAGCCCCAGACAGGCACTTTTATGTGCCACATCAAGACATGTAAGACCACTGGTCATCAGTTGGTGACTGGGATGTGGAAAAACACATTCATTCAGAGAAGTAAGATTTCATTAGTGGCTGTATCGTCTCATAGCCCAGAATAACTGGTAAGGTTATAATTAGGTAAAAGGCAAAACTCCATTTCTAATTTGAAAGAGCTTTTGACATAGTTAGTCCATTGGTAATTTAAGGTTCCAATTACTTCTGCAAGGTAGCACTCATTTGTCTTATGGGAAACCAAAGTCTCTTTCTACATTGAGCTCCAACGTGTACGTCTTTCTTTTTATAAGAATTTCCAGTCTTTTATCCAATAAAGTTTAAACATTGTGGGAAGAATCCAATATTTCTTTGGAGTTTAGGTCCTACCATAAAACTTCTGAGGTTCATGACAGTGTCTGGGTTCATTTTGCTTGCCTTTCCTCTACCAATAGATTTCTTCTCCAGTCTCAAAGATTTGGAGTCACTATTAGAGTTTATGGTCATCACTGGTGACCTTTTTGAAGAAGAAGAATTGAGACTGATTTTCCTTCTAGGGCCAGGAGATGGATCATCTAAAATGTTCTCTGTGCCACAGATCTCGGAGTTGCACCTGCCATTCTGATCATAAATACGTGTGTCTGTGTGGCAGGGGGGTCTGAGGTTGGCAAATATATAGCAATTGCCATCTGCTAAAGCAGAAGAGATTTGAAAAGTGGGAAAGGAGAGGTATGAAGGGGTAGAATTTCAGAAACTTCCTTCCCTGGGAAGCTCATGTATTGAAAAGCCAGGTATCTGGCCAGCCAGCCACATATCTGAAAAAGGTGATCAGCTAGATTAAAAAAAAACAACTGGTGGGAAAATAACTGTGAAAACCTGGTGGTCTCTACAACATAATGATTTACCTTCCCTGAGAGGAGGAAGAGAACAATTTTAAAACCTCTAAGACTTCTCTGACTTAAAAAAAAAAAAAAAAGGAATTTGGAATCAAACAAATTTGGGAAATGCTGTAGACTATACCTACGTAATGCCTATGAGAATATGGAAAGGAAAGTTCTGCTGTAAGACACTCATTGAACCACGAGGGAGAGATGATATTGCCCCCAGAGGACGTTTGCCAATGTCGGAAGACATTTTTGGTTATCACAACCAAGAGGATATGCTACTGGCATTCTAGCGGGTAGAAGCTAAGGATGCTGCCAAACATCCGAGGATGCCCAGAACAACACCCCACAACAAAGAACACCTGGTCCCAAATGTCAATAGTGCCGAGGCTGGGAAACCCTGTTTCAGATCTATTCACAAGTCATGGAACACTTTCTGTACCACTGTCTCGGTCTCTAGTAAGAAACTGGTGTCCTAACTTCCCAGATAAAAATGCTCACTGGGATTAATTATGCTTTTATAAAAGTACTCCCCCCCAAAAACTCCTAAATATTCAACTCTGAAACCAATTCCTAGATATAGTTAGTGCATGACACATGTGCAAATTCTACCATGAATGAGGTAAGTGCTGTCTATCGATATCTATTGATATCCACCTATCTATCTATCATCTCTATACTATCAGTGCTATCAGTTCATGCAATCCAAAAGTATGAACATGTTGGAATAACGCTTGTTTTCATAGAAATTCCCATCCTCATTTATGCCTTTCTATCCAAAGTTAGTGACCCCTGCCAAGGTTGCCATGTGGAATGTCTATGGACCACACTGCGCACATCTGTACACATCAACAACTTCCCCTCCTGGCTCCAGAAAAGATTGAATGATACTGCTCGTTGGTTTGCAAATTCATAGTCTGGTGAGACAACTTTGAAACCTCCTATGTTCAGTTCATTCTTGAAAATCTTTGACCTTGCTGGCTTCCTAGGATTCCACATACTACTTGATGGAAAATCTGACTCTCCAGAAAGAAGTGTTTTCTGATAGCTAACCACGGTCATTCCACAGGGCTTGCAACTGTGACTTCAGCCTTGACTTCTGATCATGAGTCCTCTCTCTCCTATGGGGACCATGCTGTGCACTATAGGATGCTTGGTAACATCCCTGGCATCTCTTCATCAGATGCCAGTAATACCCGCCCCTCCCCCCCAAACCCATTTATGACAACCAACGATGTCTCCAGACATTACCCAATGTCCATATTGAGAACCCTGAATAATCCCAAGGTTTTCAGAAAGTCCTTCAACAAGCTCTCAAAACTGAATTGATTTTAATTCATTTGGTGGGGGGCAGGGCACACAGAGCTTTCTTTTGGATGGGAGGTGGTAAAGGGCCCACTGAACATTCACAGGGTGAAAATCCTAGGCTAAAAGGGTTGGGAATCCCTGGTCTTAGAGAACGTGACGTGTACAACATAAAGTCAATTCCCAGGCACAGCAATGAAGATCGCAACTACAATGAAACAAACAGGCTCTTCTGGACAGCACTTCCTCCCTGACATCACAGTTGTGACCTGTCACTGCTAAGCAGTTCCCAGATGCTTCACAGCTGATTAAGAGACAACCAAGGAGGAAATCATGATTTCACTAAGAAAGTGCCAACCGCAATGCAGGAATAGGTGAGTTGGTTGGGTGAGGGCTTTTTAGGAACACAAGGAAAACAAACAGCACATATTTGTGGAAAAGTTCTTTAGCTCTCAAAGGATTCTGGGCTTTGACTGGGGAGCAATGGATTAAAAAAGGGGAGTCTGCATTTGGCCAAGTATTTACTAGCAAGACCGGCAATGAAAGTCTGGATTTCCCTGGGAAAAGGGGAGCAAAAAACCACACCATTCCCAGAGACCCTTGCATTTTAGCTGCCTGGGTGGGAGGGGCAGAGGGAGGTAGGGGGGGAGGAGGAAGAAGAAGTTCATGAGAAAAAAGCCAATGAAAAACTAGGAAAGATGCTGTTTACGCTGAGCTCGGACTAGAGCACCCACTTTTATTATGATGTTACAATGCAAATCTGAGATTAAAAACAGCTTCCTAAAATGTGTCAGAATTTTTAAAGCCCTGAAATAAATCCAGACCTACTCTCTGCTTCCTTGTGAAGTAAAATACACACTCTGAACATATTTACGTTTCTTTAAGCATTAAAAAAGAAATAACTTATTTTGAAAAATTTCAAACTTAAAGAAAAATCGTAAGAACATCACAAAGAACTCCCTCTGCCCCTTATTCAGATTCCCTAACCGTCAACATTTCACCACATTTGCTCCCTCCTTCATCCTCCCTAAATATACACATATATGCCATTATTATTTTTCCTTTTCCTGAAAAACTTGCGGACATAATGTCCCATCATCTCTCAAACTCTAACTTCCCCACATCAAGGACACTTTCCCACATAACTACCATGCAACTCTCCAAGTCAGGAAATCACTACTGATACACCACCAGCATCCAAACCTGTGTGTTTCTTTTTATGATTCCCTCCTGCAAGTTAGCTCTTTATTTCCATAGTTTAGGCCAGTGCAATAAGGATATCAGCTTCTGAGCAGTTCATTCATTCATTCATTCACTCATTCATTCATTCATTTCAATATTGTTGACAGTATGCCTACTGTGTGTACGGCACCAAGCTTGGGCAGTGGGCGTCTACAGCCCAAAGGAAATTCAAGTTTGGGGCAATTCAGTAAATGATTCGCTTAAAAGGATTTTCACTTGAAACGTGGTGGCTATGTCTACATTTCTTCCTTTGTTCTAGTTAGAAAAAGGGAGCAAAACCAAGTTTTGTTTCGTTTTTTTTAATGTCATCTCTTCCCTCACTTCATCTTACACACCTCCCAAACCATAACCACATCTTAACATGCACTTGCCACATGGATGGAGGAATACATCAGTATTTGGGCGAACGAGGGGCAAAGAACGAGGTGAATGAAGGGCAGAACTCACAGTGGTTGACTGTCCCACCAATGGGAAGGAATAAGCCTTAGCATTGCCTGAAGAGTTCAACTCCTGTAGCTTAGTTTTAGCTCAAGAAAGAGTATGGAAGATACCTCAATGCATTTAATGTGTTTTATTTCAAGCAGACAGTTATTAGTGTGAGATCACTTTTTAATAAATTTTAATTTCATCATTTTTCATAATTCACTTGTAGTGCGACAGCATATCACATTCTACAATAAACCTAATCGTACAAACATCTACAAATCCCCTAACTGGCTTGACCAAAATCTAATTTCTCATCCTGATTACCTATATATCTACTGAACAAAGAAAACACTTACATTTATTACCTCCAGTTATTCTATTTCTCTTCGTATATTAAAATGTCAGAAATATCACTTAATGTGTGCTTAATAAATACTTCATGCGTTCCCCCCCCCCCCCAAGTCTTCTAGAAAGCCCCAATCTTGCTCTTTACCTGGTTTAATTTTAAGAAAAACAATTTTCTCATATTCATCCCTTTAGAGCTCTGAGAAAAATCTGTAAATGGCTCAATAATTCCAGAATGTTTCAAGCACTTACAATCTGGAAAAACAGAAAGTCTTAAATTGTATACATCCTCTTTCCACAGCTTTTCACCACTTCACCAACTAAACAGCAAGATGAGGAGATTATATCTTGGTTACCAAGCTCAGAACCTGGTTCAGCCACAGTCTGACCTAGAACCAACTAGCTAATTTATCTGACGGCGCTAAGCTCATCAAGTAGAAGAGATTAAATTTGATAATGTGAGTGAATTGCTTTACATAACTTCTAGCAGGAAATAAATGCTCCAAAATGTAAGTGATCGTTATAATAAAAACTCAAAGCTGTCACAATAATTATGGGATGAAATGCACTGTATAAAACTGAGGGGAAACAGCTCTTCTGCAGATAACTGAAGCAATCCATTCATCTACTTTCTGAGATACTTCAGAAGAAGGTGGCTTAGAGAGACTTATTTGACTTATTTCCTATTTTAGTACATAGGCAACCTAAGAGTGAGGATAATAAACGAAAAAGGGCTTCTAAAAACAGACCACCTGAACGGTTTATAGTTTAATTCAGATGTCACCCTAAAGGGGCAAAAAAAACCCCACAACTCTGTCTGGTCGCTAGAAAAGAGAACTGATGACATCATCAGCCAATTTGCAGCCAATGTCGTTACATACATTTTAATTTCTGAGTGCATCAGTACAGGGTATGAACCCGAAACAATCCGTAACGGTTTTCTTAACACTGGGGAGGCAAAGTTAAATGACGGCAATTATAGTGATGGAGGAGACACAGCCTCAACTCTGATTCTTCTCAAGTGTCTTTGAGACAGCTCCATAAACCTAATCTACTCAACCTTTACCTACAGGGCTCAGGGAATATGAAAGTTGCCTTCTTGAAACTTCTCCTTCAAAGAGGGAATGGTCTCTTGGAATTCAAGCTTCTACAAGGTGGCCACCTGGCGTTGTCCATTTTTGCCCTCTCCTAAAAAGCATCATTACACCTTGCCCTTTCGACCCACAGAACACATAAACATTCTTTCTCCTTAACTGAACTTACTGCCATGATGAACTTGAACTCTGAGATGCAAAAGAGGAGAGTTTGTTTTAACAGCTGCTTTTATGTGGAGGCCCTGGAGTTACTACTCTAAAGACAGCTGGTTCTAAAAGCCTCTTTTTTTTTTTTTTTTTTTTTTAGGTTTGACCATTGTATTTTTCTTTTTTTTAACATCTTTATTGGAGTATAATTGCTTTACATTGTTGTGTTAGTTTCTGCTGTATAACAAAGTGAATCAGCTATACGTTTACATATATCTCCATATCCCCTCCCTCTTGCGTCTCCCTCACACCCTCCTTATCCCACCCCTCTAGGTGGTCACAAAGCACCGAGCTGATCTCCCTGTGCTACTTTTTCAATGCCCAGCTGTCAGGGAACACCCACTAAAGTGTTCCCAAACAAGGGTGCAAAACAGAATGACAAGAGGATGGTACATATTAGATGCAAGGGCATCCTACATAGGGGCCCATTACATGCTGACATAGGGCTTTTCTCCCCAATTTATTTTTATAAGTTTACTGATCCCTTGGCTAGTTGAATATTAATTGCTAATTGCCTGAGGTTGCCCTGTCTAATACGGTAGCCACCAGGCACAGGTGGCTGTTTATATTTAGAGTAATTAAGTTAAGTACAATTTAAAGTGCAAAATCCTATTGTACTTGGCCACATAATAAGTGCTTAATATTAGCCACATGTGGCTAGTGGCTTCCATATTGGAAAGGAAAGATAGAGAACATTTCCAACATTGTGGAAAGTTATTGGACTGCTCTGGCCAAGGCATAACCTCATTCTAATAAGAGAAAGGGGATGCAGGCCTGGCTAAGAATGGTGGCTTTGTAGGTTCAGCCTCCATTGATTCTTTTCCATACTACTTCCTGTACACTCTTTTGGCTGCCAAGTTCCTATTTTATAAATTTCTGGAAAGGGATGTTGCAGTGATTAAAACAATCCATGAAAATGAACAACAGCAAGAACAAAGATGGTGATGTGGCAATCCACACCTTCCAGATCTTTTTATTGGCACCTATTAAATCACAAAGGGGGAAATGTACTCTCAGCCACAACGTCCCACGCTGGTGTGGAGGCTGAGGACCCCAGAGGGGAGAGGCAGAAAGCCAGGCCTTCCACTTACCCTGGCTCTCAGACCCCTGAACTCATGTTTGGGTTCTTACGTAAAGGTGAACAGAAGCGTATTTCCTGACAGGAGGTTTTGAAAGGTTCCATGCCATCAGCGAGAGGGCATTTATCACTGAAAATTATTGAGCAACTGCACATTTAAAAGGAAAGACGAGATCAATAATTTATATCGGTTGAACAAAGATCATTAGCAACATGAAGATATATATATATATTCTAATAGCAATTTGTATTTTTATGGTTGTAGTGAGGCTTCCAGGAAAAAATTGTCAGTTCTATATGTGTTCAAATTTTCTGTTTCCCCACTAGGATGAATAGCTCTGACTGTTCACTGCTGTATCCTTAGCATGCAGAACAGACTAGCCCCCCCGTAGGCCCATAACAAGTATTCGCTGAAAAATGAATGATTTTTTTTTTAAAAAGGAATGACCCACAGTCTTTTACGCCCTCCTCATAAATCTTCCTCAACTGCCTTTAATAATCAGGATTCCCTCCCAGCCAATTAGACTTGGACTCAGCCTCTACCTCCCACTCCACATTCCAAAGTTTCCATTCCTGTCCATTCCAAAAGGGCAACTCGCTGACCTGAGTCGGGGGGAGGACCTTCACTCCTTCTCAGGGTCTAACGTCTCTCCTACCCTTGCCCCCATCCCCACCTTTGGACTTTTTAAGACTGTAAAAACAGAAATCTGTCAAGCTATCAAGAAATATCAGCTGTCAGAAAGCAGGAACAGAATCTCTGATAGGCGTACAATCACTGTAAATACGGAGGGAAAAAAAAAAAAGTCCAGCTAAGTTTTATCTCCAACGAAACAGATGCAGGCCAGTGTTTTGCTTTTTTGGAGCACATGTGAGATGAGTGGTTTATAGAGTCTTAACCTACCCTGAGTTCAAATAAACTTTGTAATTTCATATGTCATAATGTTTTCATTAAAAAAAAAACCTATCTTATTTTTTATACTCCATATTGATAGAGGCAAATAATGTGTTTCTTATTTCTTTCTTAAAAGACACTAGAGGTATGTTTAAGATCTGTCTTCATTAGTAAAGAAAAAAATATCTTATATTTATATAAAAATGCATACACATTTGATGTGATATTCCTTATAGCCCAAATCTTTATATCATCCTCCGAATCTGGCTATTATGATATTTTTAAAATAAAAAAGAGAGCTGTTTTGCCATTCCCTAAACATAATCAGTTGTTTGAAGTGTTCATAGCTGCCGGTTATGGGAATTTACCAGTAAAAGTTATAAATTTAGATTTTCTATTGCTGGAGTCAAAGGGGCAATGCCAGTATTAGCTAAATAATGTTGAGTCTAGATGGAGTGTGAGTTTTAGGCATATCCTTTTATTGAATATAAGCAGGAGTTTAAAAAATTCATTCTGAACATGAGCTGTTTCTTTCTACCAAAACAAACAGGACACTGGGAGACACTGCTTTGGAAAAGATCCTTGGTGTTCTCCTTACTGGCTACAAGTTATAAATCCTTCTTTCTCCCAGGGGAGAAAAACAAAAAAAGGTATACTGACATTGAAGTTGTATCGCTAAAGTAGATTATCACACAGTCAAATGGATTCATAAAAACATCTCTCTCAACAGGGTAACACGGGGGCTAAATGTGACACAGATTTGCTTAACTTGGCTTGGTACACAGTAAATACTCAGTAAACGTTAGCTACGATCACCTGCTTTGGAGAAGTTATCTTATTCAGCACCTCATAAGAAAACCCTCAAATGCATATAGGGACTCCCTTATTTTGGTCCTTTCCCCCCCCCAGTTACCATAACAAACTACAGTGCAAAATGGAGGCTCAGCAGGGGAGTGGAACCAGCAAAGATCTGAGGTCATCTTTATGATTTATCATTTTTTGAAAAGTGCAGGTTCTCTTAAAACTTTCCAGTTACTGTTATGTTTTCTTTAATAAGAAATGCTTCTGAAATGTATTTCAGGTGAACAAATAACAAAACTGACAAATGTTGTAAGTCTTTTATAGTTATCTGAACACAAAGAATAAGGTATGATCAAATTGATGCACATTAGGTGAGCTTTTTCCTGTACCTGGCTCCTCTGACATATTCAGAACCATTTCTCCTAATCACTGGTTTTGTCTTCTGGTTATGCCTTAGCATTATCTACAAATTCAATAAATGGAGTATTCATATTTCATAGGTGAGACTCAATGAATCAGGACAACAGTATTAGAGAAGAAAAAAAAAACAACAAAATATTAGGCCTCGTATGTTTTTGTTTATATCACTAAGCATCATTTCCAATCCAGAAATATTTTTTAAAGTATCCCTTTAAAATACACATTTTTTTTTTTTTTTTTGCAGTACGCGGGCCTCTCACTGTCGCGGCCTCTCCCGTTGCGGAGCACAGGCTCCGGACGCGCAGGCTCAGCAGCCATGGCTCACGGGCCTAGCCGCTCTGCGGCATGTGGGATCTTCCCGGGCCGGGGCACGAACCCGCGTCCCCTGCATCGGCAGGCGGACTCTCAACCACTGCGCCACCAGGGAAGCCCTAAAATACACATTTTGCACTATCCAATTACATAAAGCTTGCCACTTGGCTAACTCAGATTTGGGAGAGGATGGTACAGGTTGGAGGGGATTTACAAAATTAAAACGTGTCTTTAAAACCAAAAGAAACATACACATGCATTTCTAAGCACACAGCCTATTTGCCTTTACAGTCTGCTGATAAACACTGATTTTTAAACATAGTACGTAAAATTAAATAACATGGAAAAAATAAATATGCTTTATTATATAAACACATAGAAATCTGTACTGCTCAAAATATTCAGATAATACTAGGCTTGGCTGCTTAAAATGTATTCGGAAAGTATGGTAGTGATATTTACAATCTTTATTTTTGCTAGAGATAGATGTGGTGAGGTGATAAAATACTGATGTCAGACGTTTTCTCTTCCTACCTACAGAAGCTGCAAACTTTAATATGAAAATGAGGTAGACACAAACTCATAAGTTGGCCAGGCAGAAACAAAAGCACAGTTCCTTCGTGAGCTCATAAATTCTCATTATTCGGGTCGACAGGCATTACTCCAAAGCACCTAAAGCAAGGCTCAGAGAACACATTTAGGTTTTGGCATGAAAAACTCACACAAGCAATTTCTCCTAAGGAGAACCATGGTCTCCAAGGCAATCAGCCAGCAGATACACGGGGCGATGCAAAAGGGAAGGCTGGAGGACCATCTTGGCTGGGTGACATCGCCCAGCAACCTTTTCGATTTCATCTGGAAGCAGCTCACTCTAGAATGCTACAGATTTTTGAACCCACTTCCCACTAGTTGGACAGCTCTCTTTCCTCTTTACCCCTCTAGTCACGGGATGTGTGCGTGCAATAGGCAAATCAGTGGTAAGAACCTTATTTCAAAAATAAAACATTACCAAGTCAGAGTGCAAGGACACGTTCAAGAGAGGACAGAAAAGACGAAATCTGGGGAAGGTGTTTTCCACAATCACGATTCTAAATCTCTAGTGACTTGAGCCAGAATTAAGGGTCTTAAAATGAGTACCTGAAGCCTACATTCACAAAAGCTTCATGTTAGAGAGCCTGGACACCACGCTAGCAGCCATTTGCAGTTTCTCTCCTAAATACTGCTCCTTGGTAACAACTGTTGAACTAGCCTATCTTCGTTTTGACCTTGGAAAAGACTCACACAGCAATAGCTGCTTCTCGACACTATCTCCAGCTTGGGAGTACTTGGGGAAAGAAAGCAACAAGGCCGGAGGGGGACTAAAGGCTACCCTTGGCCTCTAATAAATCGAGTTCACTTTCTCTTGAAAGCAACATGTTAGCACCTTGAATACAGTTTTTGTTGTTGTTAATGTCACTCTCAGTTACAATGATGAAGCACCATAGAAGTGGCTTTATGGCTGTTAACACAATTCACTGAGGTATGCTTCAATGTAGAATTACTAAGAAATTGTACCAAAGCATCAATAGAAGTCAACATAAAAGTAAAATCCAAATCCTACATTAAGAATCTAAAAGGCTGCCCTCACACACATAATTTAAGTAATATATTACAAATGAATCTATTTAAATAAAACGCTTTTGATTTAGTTGTTGTAAAAATCACAATAAAAAGCCTTGTAGAAGTGGCCTTGCTCCCAGGCTGCAGAGGCATTTGAATATATATTTGAATAATGATCACTTTACAAAGGAAGCATTAAAATCGCATAGGCAGCAAAAATATTTTCAAAATCTGTGTATTTGCTCCTGTGCATTACAGAGCATTTAGAAGCTCTCTCTCTCTTCTTCTCTGTGTGTTTCAGAAAACTATGTGCAGACCCAAGAACAACAACTACAATAAGAAAAACTTAAAGCCTTCAGTTAATGAGCAGATCGTATTTTAAAATTTAAGCACTTAAGCTCTTAAAATATCTGTGGGAGAGGGTGGGGATCCGGTGTAAAAAGGAATTAAGCTGTGTTTAGAAAGTGTTCAAAAAAGAGAATGCTGTGGAAATTAATGTATATATACTATATAATATATATTGTATATATATTATATACAATATATAGTATATAATATTATATTATTATATTATAGACACACACACACATACCCTCTGAGGGTTAGGAGATGTTTTTTGGTCAATATTAAAGAAACACAACTTTTTAGAGAGCTACTAGAGTTTTTGAAATATACTCCAGTGTGGTATTAGTGCTGGCTGAGTGAAAAGGGGTGAAAATACAATGGGCTCAAGAGGGAAAATTTCATGAAAAATAATATGTAATAGGTGACTTAGGGAAGCTGGAATGTCAGAAGATGTTCTTGACATTTTAAGGTTATTTCTGATCTTTTTCAAAATGTTCATTTTGGGAGAGTGCCAGTATTACCGACAAAATACTCTGGGTGAACAATACATCTGAAATGCCCTTGAACAAAATCCTTAGAGCCCAGCTGAATAGTACCAGTTGAGATAACGCTCTAAATTCTTCTAGATTTCTACTTAAGACAAAGTACAGTAGTTATACAGCTAGAGTTCTACCTGCAGACACAATCTCCGACACTGAAACCCTTGACTCTTAAAAGTGTCAACAGGTATTAGCCATGTCAGGTCAGTTCATCTGCTCTTTAGTTGGTCTTAGGAATGGTTAAGACTTTTCCTCAGAACCCTATGGAATAAAAAAGGCTTTTGGATATGACTTAATATAATATTAATTCAGCTTCAGTGCAATGAATGTATTCACAGGAATGTTTACTCTATTTACATGAAACAGCCCTAATGACTCCATAACCTATGGCACAATTTAGCCACAGTCTCGTTTGGACATAGCCTATCCTTCTGTTTGCCAAGAGCTGCCCCAGAAGTTTGCATAGTATTTACAATGGCGAATCTGTCTCACAATGTCATTTAAAAGTAGATCACAAAGGAAGCCTAGGACCAAAGAAAAAAATGGTCTCAAACAGGCTTTCTGTCTTGATAGAAGAGAGAACATTTCAGATGCCTTGAATGGCATCAGGTCACTGAGTCCACTTTTGGTCTTTTGAATTTTCCAAATGGTTTCAGTCAATTTTGTGGGCACAAGCTTTTTGGTGATTGTGTTGAGAGCTGTACCCGAGTCACAGAGAGGCAAGGTAGAGTCTCTGAATCAAAAATTGCTTTGGCCTCAATAAGCAGGTATCTTCCCACCAAAGTCAAAACTACCAGCTTAGTAAAGGAAAGAATATCTGCTTTTGAGTTGTCTGGTTAAATCACTTTGGAGCTTAATAACGGCACGGAGTTATTTAGTTTCTTAAAAAACACACACACACACACACACACACACAAATATATATAGTCTAGTTATAGGAAAGGATGCTACTTCTGGGCATTGGCAAAGGCCTGTTTGAGGTACAAGTCACCTGTAAAGTCACTTTGGCAATCTCATAAAAAAAATTAATTAATTCTGTTGTATGTCAATATGAAGAAAATAGCAGACTGTGTATAGCACAGTTTCAGGGATGCCCTTGTGAGGAGGATAATTATCTGTCCCAAAGGAGTGACCCAGAACACCCTGGAATTGGGCATGTTAGTTACATATTTTGCTTAACAAACATGAATAGTTAGGGCCGTACCGAACTCCAAGGGCCAGTACTCCATGCAGCGTCTTGAGGACAAGCATGTGTGTTACATTGCTCTCGATCTGGCGGCTTGTCAAGAATTTCACAGCTCAGATCTAGAAACCGTTCCCCGCTGGGCCGCTGACAGACCACCAGTCTTGTCCGCAAGCCTCCACCGCACAGCTTAGTACACTGGAAGAAGAAAAAGGAAGGCTGCAGTTATTTTGCCTGAAGAGCCAGTGGCAAATTTTCTTCTCCTGTAAGAGAAACGTCTTAGCCAGACTCTATTACAGCATCAGGCAAGGTAAGTCTGTAGGCAGAATGAAGCTGAGTTACCAAAAGTAATATACGCAGCAGACCGGAGCCCTCTACTTTCATGGTAGGTATTGTTTATTGAGCATTAGCTCTTCATCTGCACTAAGTGCTTTTATATATATTATCTCATCAAGAGGAGAGTGTAATTATTTGCCGCATTTTATATATGGGGCAACTGAGCTTAAGAGAGTTTCACTTGATCAAAGTCAATTCAACAGCAGGTGTCTAGGATAAGACTACAGCCTTTTTTTGAGGTATTCAAAACCCAAAATCAAAGAAACAAAAATCTAAAAACTACTCAGGACCAAATAAAGGAAATAATGACTTAGCTGGTTTTATTTTCGGGCAACCTCTAAGAAGTTGTCACCAACCTTTGTCTATTCTGTGACTCTAGTCTCCATAGACCTTTCTGACGTTCAAATATTTTATGTTATCTCTGAATCTGAGGATAATGATGGCTTTCCCCTAGGATGAGTAAACAGTGTGGTGGGAACATTGGATAAGGTTCTGACTGTTGGCTAGACCCACACTTCTGAGGCAGGAACAAGTTGTATTTCTTGGACAGTACCGCTGTGCTCACATCCAGGAACACTGACTGTTCCCCTGCTGTGTCAAGGCCAGATCTCCCACAGAATTTGGAATGATCTGGTCCGTGCTGACAGCCAGCATCCCAGCAAATGCGTGTACTCTCCTGGCTTCTATCCAATTACAGAAGCTTAAGCACAGGCCCCACGGGACAGAACTTTACGAGGAGTTTTGGGAAACCCACAATACACACGTCTCCAAACCTGACTTCCCCTTCCGGCCTTTCAGCAAAGCCCTCCAGAATGACGTATTATCACCGAAAGTTAACAAACTCTCCGTTATGAGTGCCTATGACTACTAGGTTACGTGGATGAAAGCATGAGATGTGGACACGTGATTTCGTTTAGCCAGGGGTGTGGACAAACATGCCCGTCCATCTCATGTGTCTTTGTTCCCCTCTTGGCGGGGTGGGGGGAGTCTCCACGATGTTAATCCTCGTGTGTTATTTTATAAATTTTACAGTCAAGACAGAACAACTCAACAAACTCTAAATATGGGTTCTCCCTGTGGATTCAAGAGTAGAGAGATATATTCTTTGTTAATTAAATACAAAACAATAAGCATCTAAGTCCTACACATGATAGTGGCTCAAAACCCCATTCGATAATAATAGTAATGCTAATGATAAGCAGTATTATTGGGAGTAATAATACTGATTATCATTATTATAAAAGCAGTTAACTGTGATTGAAGGCTATGGGCTAGGCTTTTGACACGCACTATCTCATATCATAGATGTGAACACTGTCAAGTGAGTGCCATTATTATTCCCATTTACAGACGAGAATACAGACATTTGGCAAAGTTGTATTATCTGTTAAAGCCACAAAGCTTGTAAGAGCCAGGCCTGGGAATGGGACCCAGTTTTGTCTGCTCCAAATATTCTATTGCCTTTCATCGGTCATAGCAGGCAATTCTTAAAAGGTAACAGCTGAAGAATTTTATTATTTGAGACTACACAGCTAATTATTCATTTCTACAATTAAAATGCATCACCTTTGATAGGAATAACAGCTCCTATTCATTCTGGTTCATCAGGGATTTGAAATATTAGGAGACACGATGCCATGGGAACAAGGGTGCATCACAAACACCCCAAGACTATGAAGAAGATGGCAAAGTTTCCAATCACTGATTTAACACACATTTTCAATCACTTTAAAAGCACCCATGTTTTAATCAGCAGAGGTTAACAATTTAAAGTAGCATTAATCTGCATTCTTTCCTAACTTTTCTCTCCTATGTAGTCAAGCTGTCTCTACTTGGTAATAAATGCACTTTTAAAATGGTCCAGAATTAAGACTGTTCTCCTAGTTAACCTGAAATCAAGAAGCTTTAACTAGAGCTAGTTCTTTTCTTCAAATAAACTATGAACAATAACGCTGTTTGGTGTTTGTTTTTTCCCAAAGGATGTATAAGTGGAGTTTGCTCTCACCTCTCCCCAGCTGCCATAAGCCCACTGAGGGCAAGGGCCAGATTCGCAGGATCTCTGCTCATCGGGTTTGATTCTTTCCACGCAGTCGTTGGCGGTGTATCCATTTTCATCCTGACACACAACAACACGCCGCTGGGACCCACCAGCACAGGTACTGGAACACTGAACACAGCAGACATCAGTCAACAGGTTAATCCCTACCTCGATCTCCATCTCAGGGACACAAAAAGCAGCTGGTTGAAGGGTCAGAGACAAATGTGGCAGAAACCATTCTCAAGTCATCCACAATGGACAGAAAGCAATCCTGAGAACCTCCCTTCCGTGGGGCTGTTTAAAGTTCACGTCTTAGCAACACCTGGAGGGCAGAAAAACGGCTTCCCCCTTGAGCAGGTTAGGTCTCAGCAGGTGTTTCATCAATGCCTAATAAGTGATCATGTCTTGGGATTTCCAAAGCTGTCCTTTGCATCTTTGAGAGGTACAGACGTGCTGACTGACACCACAGTCTACTGGGAAATTCTCTTCTTTGCAAAACTGCAAGCGCTTATTTAGAAACAACATTTAACTTCCCTTTCAACACCGGGGTCAAATCACATGATTCAGGAATTGCCAGTTGTTGAAATTAAGCTTCTGTACTAACTCCTTCAATTACTCAAGGAAAGCATCACGGAATGTCACTTACATATCATTTCCTTGCAGGTAATGTTTCTGTCTCTCCCTTGGCAAAAGCCTCTACTTCAGAGGCTAATGGTAGCAAGATTTGTTTTCCTTCTTTATTTTTATTCCCCAGTGAACCTGAATTCCATATTGACAGACCTCTCTTCAGGTGCACGAGCCTACTGCTTACTCCCTTTCACGGTTGTCATAGAATTATGTTCACCCTTCAGCTAATTTCCCACACAAGCTTCTCATAGCTCTCTTACTTATCTACATCTTGAGTGTTTTTTTCTTTCCATAATTTCCTTATCTTTTGAAACCCGATGTGTTTGCTAGTCTCCTTCACTCTGACCCTTAACTTGTACAATCTGTTTGCTTGTAAAACAACCATCTATTCCTCCAAGCAATCCAATTCTCAGGAATTATCAAGTCTCCCACTGCATCTGCAACATTGTTTTGAGTTCCGGGTTCCAATGGCTGATTTGTGCTATCAAACCCCAGCTCAAACCAGTGTTATTTCAAAATACCCATAAATACTGCTCCTTGCTGGTTGGCTTCTTCCATATAAAGATGTGAAAATGTTTATTTTTTGCTTATTGTACTGGACTTCAGTTCAATTTCCCTGCCTATGCTGGACAAATTATAAATGATTTTCAAAAATACTGAGTTTAATTTTCAAATGTAGAGCAGGAAAACAGATTTATGAATTCTGTCTGAGCAAATATTTAGGTGTTTTTTTTGTTGTTGTTTTTTTTTTTTTTTTTTTTTGCGGTACGCAGGCCTCTCACTGTTGTGGCCTCTCCCGTTGCGGAGCACAGGCTCCGGACGCGCAGGCTCAGCGGCCACAGCTCACGGGCCCAGCCGCTCCGCGGCATGTGGGATCTTCCCGGACCGGGGCACGAACCCGTGTCCCCTGCATAGGCAGGCGGACTCTCAACCACTGCGCCACCAGAGAAGCCCGGTAATGTTTGATTTACAAAAATCCTACCTCTATTCTCTGAGGGTTCTGATATACTCACTTGAAACTTAAAAATATTTGTTTTCTACTTTTAAACAGCTTATTATGTGAGAAACACAGAGAACTATTATTTTAATCAGCTTTGTTTGGGGACCAGAATTTAAAACATTAGGAAGGACCTTCCATATTGTTAACAGATTTGGAATATATATATTTTGGCCCTTGAATTTTTCCTTTGATAATAAAATCTTGTATTGTTTATTATGTCACCTGTGTTATTGTCCCAATAAAATGGTAAGCTCCTTCAGAGGGGATCAATGTCATACTTGTATCCCTATTAGATCCTATAGTGCTAGTCACAGGATCTACTGCCTGATCCAATTAGAGTTTCTAGAAGCAAAGTTCCATAAACCACATGCTACCCTCCCTTCAATATGGCTGAGTGGAGCAAGGAAGGACAACAAATCCAAGGTCAACTAATCTACTGGCTGCCCAGTGACCAGTCAGATGCTTCCTATTGAGAATCTGACCAAACAGATAGAGCGCTCAGCTGGGGGCCAAGCAATTGCGCCATATAGTCTAGAACTTGTGCTTGCACAGTTCTGAACCCAGCATCGGCCTGGGTCTTTATACTCCCATACACAGGTGAAGTATTGTACATCATCTTTCTCCAGGTCCAATTTTGCCATTTTTTGATTAACAGGGATTCTTAGTTCCATTCTCATGTTGCAGAATTTCACTCTGGACTTATTTTGTTAACAATTTTCCTGTCCTCTTTAGATGACATATTTTCCCAGGTAAACCCTGTACCTATCATCCACACTGAACAAGAGAGAATGGCCACTAGGGAAGCAAGAGATGATGGACATCTGGTATTTTTATCTGCCTACTATACTTCCCCTTAACACCTGGCAGCCCAATTTTCCTTTAAGGAATCATTTCTCCGCCAATGGATGTCATCTTAGTGGCACTGTGTTTTAAGATGCTCTACATTTCCCTGATCAAGGAGTAAGAGGAACGGGCTGCCAATCAGCCTTTCCTGGGAATTTGAATCATGAGCAGAGCAACTCAAGGGTGGTTCAGAGTTGAAAAGGGTTCATTAAGACAGAAACTCCTTAAAGAAATGTATTATACTGGGGCTTCCCTGGTGGTGCAGTGGTTGAGAGTCCACCTGCTGATGCAGGGGACACGGATTCGTGCCCCGGTCCGGGAAGATCCCACATGCCGCGGAGCGGCTGGGCCCGTGAGCCATGGCCTCTGAGCCTGCGCGTCCGGAGCCTGTGCTCCGCAACGGGAGAGGCCGCGACAGTGAGAGGCCCGCGTACCGCAAAAAAAAAAAAAAAAAAAAAAGGAAATTATACTGTAGATACTGTTGCATCTAGAGATCAGAGATTGGCATTTGGCCTGGGGGCCAAATCTGGCCTGCAAGCTGTTTTTATAACTAAAGTGTTATGGAAACACAGCCATTTCCATGTGTTTACATATTGTCTATGCCCGCTTTTGTGCTAAGACAGCAGAGCTGGTTAGCTGCAACAGAGACTGCATGGTCCACATAGCTGAAAATATTTATTACTTGGCCCTTTGCAGAAAAAATTTGCCAACCCCTAGCTAGATCCCTGAAGATGTTCTGGTCCCAGTCTCTACTGGGGCTAAATGAACAGTATTGTTTGTTTTGCTTTCCCTTGAAGGAATCAATGCCTTTTCTTTTGCTTGCAACCAGAGACCCCTAGTTGGTAACACACCAAAAAACTTACAGAAGGTTCAGGTTTACGCAAAAACATACTGTAAAATGAGGTTCTGATTCCAGAAACTACTGGAAACGTTAGATTCCCCTTCTCCAGTGTTCGTGATGCTTTGCTGCCTTTCCTGCTCTGGCAGGCAGGAAGAACCATGCATCCCGAACCACACAGAGATGTATACACATGCCACACTCTCCTGGAAGTAAGTCAGGCACGTCAGCCTACAGCTGAAAAATCACATTGTCCACCTTCAGCCTCACTTAACTTAGAAAAAAAAAAAAAATCCCCAAACAAAAAACAGGCACAATGAGAAGAATGGTATTGCCCACTGCTGCAAAAAGGTTACCTAATCCTCCCTAATTGGGAACTCTGCCCAAGGGCAGAATCATTCAATCTTAAAGGAATGCATTATCCACAAATGTAGTCCTAAACAAGAATAGCTTTCAGTGCCCTTTTTTTTTTTTTTAAGTTCTAGTGTTATCATTAGAAGAGACATGTTTGAGTTGTGAATTTTTTCCACTGGAAAAATCATGGGACACTCAGTGATGACCTCTCTTGATCACCCTTTAATTTCTCAGAACCCAAATTTCTTCTAACCCAGGCAAAGGAAGCCTCAAAGTGGGAAGTAAGGGAGGAGAATGAGGTGGTGAAGGTCCCAGGCAGATGTTCTGCTTACAACCAACAGGTGCAGTGTGTGAAAACACTCAGTGGCTATCTGCATTCACAGGAAAGTAAACCTAATTTATTGAAACATAACCATGGTGGGAAACCGACAGGTTCCTTCTAATGCTTTTTAGTCCAGAAATAATTAAACACAATTAGCAGTACTAGAAGGAAATGAATAGTAAACAATTAAAAAGACTTCGTGAGTGATTAATAAACACCAAACTCCCCATACCTCCCCAGGGTCTCTTGCTACCTTACCCCTCCTGAAGTTCCTTTAGACATGTCCAGTATTCCACAATAAAATTATTTTTTGGAAAATTATTCAACAAAAATTCTGAAACTTTCGAGAGCATATTTTTCCTTTGAATGCTAGCTAAATATTATTTGTCAAGGTCTTCCTAATTTGAAGGACAAAGATAATGGTAACAATAAAAATAATCGTCGACATTTATTAAATTGTCACGATGGTGGGCAGAGTGAAAAACACTTTATTTGCATTGTTGTATTTAATTCTTACGACAAGCCAAGAAAGTTGGAGTTACTGTTAACTTTGTTTTACAGATGAGGAAACAGGCTCAAAGAGGAGAGGGGACCTGCCAAAGACACCAAAATCTGAAAGTACAAGTCCTTGGATCCGACAGAGGCATCTTTCCTTAAAGCCTGTGCTGATAACCATTCAGGTATGGAATTTTCCCTCTAAGCACAGATTTTACCCGGCCCACTCCTTCTCTCCTAATCCAAGACAATGACCTACTACTACAAATAGCATAGCAAGTGTGACACTTCAAGACTACACTCATCTGGAAGACAGCAAGAAGGAAAATGACTTTCATTAAAAACTCCCTTTCAGAAAAGTTCTTCTGCCCTTTTAATTTTCCTTCAGGTAACAGCTGCCTGCCATCTCCAGGATCAATCATCGCATCTTCACATTACCTTCCAGGAAGCTGTCTGATCAAATCATCCAGCAGTGACACCCCCTCCCCTCCACCCAGTTAAGGTAGCTTAGAGGTGCGGGCAGACTGTCTCAAGTGACACCTCTTCTGGGACTGCAATTAACCTCAACCAATGAAAATGCACAGTGTCAATCCCTTCTGACATTAATATGCTCCAGAGGTGTTTCTAGTTTGTTTCCCTCCAAGCACTACATCAAATGAAAGAGAAGAAAGCAAATTCGCAAAGGCTTCAGGGAATACTCACTGCTCCCCAGGGGCCAGTCCTCCACTGGTTTCCTCCGAGCACGTGGGTGCGGCTAGGGCTGACGCTCCTGGGGCGATAACCCTCGTTTTGGAAAGGGTGCTGAGCGAGGCCACTGTCTGGGGTCCGCTGAGGGCATGGTGACATGGCACAGTCCTGGTCGGTTTCTGGGATATAATCCGGGTCACACTCGATTTGATCGATCACGTGGTCACTGTAGTTGACACAGACCACTTGCCGGGTGGTCCTCCCTTGCCCACACGTCACGGAGCACTACATTGGACGTTCAGAAAGAGAAAGGGTGGTTCAGCCAGTCACTCAGGCCCAGAACCCTGGCATCTCCCCGTCTCTTTTCTTCCCACCTCATGGTCATTTTCATGGAGAAGCCCTGTCGGCCCAGTATGCCAAATACATCCCCATCAGCCACTTCCCACCACCTCTGCCATCACCTCCCTAGTCCAGGCCACTGCCTTCCCTTGCCAGGACTACTGCAGTGGCCTTTCAGCTGGGCTCTTGTTTGTAATCTTGACACCTTCCTCCCAACCCAAGCCTGTTATCCACATATCATAAACCATGACCCTTGCAAACTATAGTCAGATCATGTCATTCACCTAGTGACTTCCCAATTCACTGTGAATAATGTCCACAGTCCTTACCTTGACCTAGTAGGCCCTTCATGATGTGGCCACTGGCTACCTTTTTTTTTTTTTTTTTTTTTTTTTTGCAGTACGCGGGCCTCTCACTGTTGTGGCCTCTCCCGTTGCGGAGCACAGGCTCCAGATGCGCAGGCTCAGCGGCCATGGCTCATGGACTCAGCCGCTCTGCGGCATGTGGGATCTTCCCGGACTGGGGCACGAACCCGCGTCCCCTGCATCGGCAGGCGGACTCTCAACCACTGCGCCACCAGGGAAGCCCTGGCTACCTTTTTGACACATCTCTTATCACTCTCCACACTGCACTCCAGCCCCACGGGCCTTATGGATGCTTTCTGAGCAGGCCAAGAACACCCCCGTCTGAGGGTCTTTGCAGCTGCTCTACTTTCTGCTGTACAACACGGATATCCATGTGGTTCACTGCTTCACTCCATGCAAGCCCTGCTCAATGCAATGTGAGGCCTTTTCTGACCACCTTGTCTAAAAAGCACATCACCCCTTTCTCTCTGCCATTACTGTGTTTGACCTTTTTTCTGGTATGTATCAGTATCTGGTGCTATATCGTATATTTATACCTTTATTTGCTCATTGACTGGAATTGCCATTGGAATGATCTTCATAAAGGCAAGGACTTTCTTATTTGTCAGTCACTGCTCTTTCTAAATACCTGGTGAGTAGACAGATGGATCTGATAGATGTACCTGTGTACGTTTGGAAGCTCAGGGCGTGAGAGTGAGATTATCTACCATTTACTGAGCACCTTCTTTGTTCTAAGCGTTTAACAGATAGAATCTCAAATAATCCTTACAACAGCCTTATAAGGTAGATATTCTTTTTGGCCTATTTTAAGAGCAGAAGAAACTGAGGTTCAAGGACTAACACCAGACTGCTCAAGGTCATGCAGCCAGTTAATGTCAATGTCTGGATTTTTACACAGCTCTCTCTGAATCCAGCTCTCACATTTCATATATGTATTATGGTATTTATTGAGATATTCATCTCCATTCTCTTCACCTGGCCTAAGCTCTGTATTTCCTGGACTTGGGAGCTTTTGCAAGGCAGAAAGCAGGAGTTACCTGAACACAAAGGTTTTTCTACTTTTTTTTTTTTTTTCTACTTTTATAAAAGTCCACAGGTGGTTCCTTGTGTGCACAGGAGGCTGGGTCCCCAGCATCGCCTGAGGGTTCCTACTTCTCTCTCTCGGCAGGGAAGCCAGAGGCACAGGACTTGAAGGGACCACGGGATGCAGGAGGCACCCAGATGCAAGTTGAGGCCCTGCCCTTACTCCCCCCACTTCTCCCTGCTACTTCTGGTACTCCACAAGCCTACTACATTCTAATGTGACTTGGCTCAGTTAAGACTGCATTTTCCAACCAGCCCAACAGGATGTGGGCTTAAGGGGTTGTAAGTTGATTTACACATTTTTAAAAAATGTGCATTTCTTGCACATCTGGCTAAGATTCATACCAGCTGCACATACGCGGAGAAGAATATCTCACAACCAAGTCCAATTCTAAAACAGTGCCCGCTGACCTTGGGGACCCACGACTAGTCATCCTCCTTACAGCTCCCCCAGCCCTCTCCCAATTCCAAAGAATTCACTTGCTTACCGGGTTCCAGTCCAGAGCCTTCCACCGCCCACAGGGGGTCACAGAACATTCCTCCTTTGCCACTGGTCTAGGGAGGGTTGCACAGGCACTCTCGTCAGCCACAGAGCCATCCTCGTCCCGACAGCTGACATATCTCATCCGGGTACCTTTTCCACAAGTGGCTGAGCACTGGGTGTTGGAAGAAAACAATGCAGAAATGTTATCCGAAACAGTCACTCACTGGATAGAAACCTACTTTCTCAAGTCGTGTCAGAGAACGTCTGCCTTCCCTCCCACCCTCTCTACTTCTTCCGTTCTTACTGGCGTCCAAGACCCAAATCGCCACTGGGTCCTTGGAGCACTGTGTGTGCTTCTCCTTGCTTCCGGGGCAGCGGGGGGAGGGTGACAAGATGGTAATTCACAGTCCTAGACGCGGACGGGAAGAAAAAGCCAAAGTTACCTTTCAGTCATGGCGTATACAAATATAAGGACAAAGAATTCTAAGATCTCAGACTTCTGGGTGATGTGGGGCAAGTCACGTGACACCTCTCAGCCCCAACTACAAATTCAACTGTGAAATGGGATATAATCTGAGTCCCTTTGTAGGTGCCTTAATACAAAACCACATTTATTTACCTGTTTGTGTGAAGAAGATATTGTAAAATGACACACAATTTAGCAAAGAGCAGCATACCCTTTTAACATGATTAACTGTTAATGTTTTGAAACATTCTGCAGGCCAATTTCTGCTTCTACATTTCAATTCACTTCTTAATCAGATTTTGCTAACCATGAACTTGCTTTCTGAGTGTACCCGCAGATAGTTCCTGAGGCCCCGAAGAAGGTCAACTCTAGATACAAGAGGTGTATTCAATATCACAAAGCCTAGAATTTATATCACACCCCTCAATCACTCAGAGGCAATTCCTATGATGGACGGAGGTTATCCATGCGTAGGTAATATTCCCAGATTTCCAAATGGGAAATCGGAAGTACACACCTGTTCACAATCATTCCCAGCCTCAGTGGTTATCAAATGTTCTTGGATTAAATATATACCCATTAAATGCCTAGGATGCCCGGGCACAGTGCAAAGTGCTGGAGGCTCAGTGCTGAAGTGACTTTAGGAAGTTTACCAACTGAACAGGAAATTCTGTTATTTGGTTCAGACCTTGCCTATTCCTCTGCCTCGGTCCAAAGAATGGCACAGGGAACTTGTCGCACAGTGAAAAATTTATTCACATGCTGCAGCTGCAAGAGCTGCCCTATAGTCAGTCCATGGATATTACTGAATAACTTAGAAACGTATGTTGTGAATCTCTAAGGGAGTCGCTAAGACCTTACTTTCTGCGTGTTTAGATGTCGCAGCTACTTCCCAGGCATTTATCATGCAGTGGGTTGGAACATTTCAATAAAAAAAATAAAGATGACACAAGTCACAAGCGGTGTTTCGTTAACTGATCAGCAATGACAGCATGAACAACACTGCCATATTCATTTCCTTTCTTGAGACTCTGCATCCATCAACAACACATGTTGCCAAGTAGCAGACTGAGGGCACTCAGAGCCGAGGCAGTACAGTGGCCAGATGGGGCCTCAGAGCATAACTTCTGGGTGTAGTCTGGGTTCAAATCCTGTCTTCTGCAATTAGCAAAGCTGATCTGCAAACCCCAGTCTTCTCTTTACATATTCTCCTCACACAAATGATGCCAAAATCAAGGTCTACATGGAATAGTGTGCTGGTGAATGATTACCAACTAGCTCTCTCGAGAAACAAGGCGTGCTTATGCGTGTGTACAGATATGTATGTGTATATACATATATACATACACACATATTACATGCACCTGTGCATGTATATATATGCTTGTTTATTATAAGTTTTTCTGATATAGAGAATGTGTAGCATAAAATTTACAAATAACAATAAAATATACAATTCTTTAATTTAAATTTCATAGAGCCATTGATTCTTACAGAACACGTTTGTTGTTTTTGCTGAACTCTTGAATCTGTGCCTGAGCGATGGTTGTCGTTGCTGGACAAGTGTAGTTCTGACATGAATGTCAGTTGATATTTTGTTTACATTTAAGAGTATCGTGAAAGAGAAACAATGAAGATGTATGTCAGAACTTCGCTCACTCACCCAATGACATGAACAATTTCTGTGCTGAACCAGCAAATAATTTTCAAGTACCAGAAAAATATTTCCTTATTTTTTTATGCTGTTTACAACATAACAGCTGCAGACACAAGACTTTTAAAAGTTTAGTCTGCATTATTAACATTTGTTCCCTCACTTTTTTGAGTCTAAACAATCAATACAACAATCAATTAAACTCTGAATTACAGCATCTACTGATTTCTGTGGTGTAAGTACTCTCACCATGGCCAATTTCAAGCTACCAACTTGATATCAATGAACACAGAGTTAAAAAGGGATGTGCTCACCACTGCACAGTATTTCCACCATGCAAATATGTACAAATGTAATGTAAATGAGAGTGAACTACAGGAAAATAATTAGAAAGGGAAAAGTGAGTATTTCTCAACTTAATTTTTAATATCATCTATTTATTTATAGGTTTTTATTTTCAATTTTTAATAATGACTGAATTTAACAACCAGCTTGCAAAATTTCTGAAAATTTACCAACCATCGCTTGTGAGCTAGAACAAGCCAGCTCCAGCACATGCAGCCTGAACATATGATACTATTTGCCAAACCCTACATTGAAATCATTAAAAAAATCTGAGTTCAAGAAAACCAGCCCAAAGAGTCAAACTCTGCCACCCAATAAGAATCAGAATCAAGCCTACATACAATTCCAATAAGCAGAGAACAAAACTGGTACATCAAAATATTTGATCCAGAATGTAACAAATAAGTAAATCCAGAACAATTTAGTCTACTGTTTCCTCTACCTACATACTTAACTATGAAAGGACTTCAGTTTTGACTGAGCTCCTGGGAAGTTTTGGCATCAGTGCCCAAAGCCAATAACTGATTTTGGCAAAGGAAATTTACCTGGGTATCAGTTGGTCTAGTTGCTGCATTGCAGTCATTGTCATCCACCACTGACATGTATGTCCCAATGATGCATTTCACTGCTCTTAGCTGGTATCCCTGTCCACAAGTGACACTGCACTGGGGGAAAGAAATAAAACAGAAAGGATATACAATCTAGCCAATGTTCTCTTTCCCTAACTTTACCTATAACATTCTACAAGAGAAAAAATATTTCCATCATAGTGGGCCAGAGGGCTGGCACTCAAAGATATTACGTAAAAGCAGGTAATCCTACTCTGTACAAATTATACTAATCGATTATCAAGATATTACATGGAATTATTTCTGCCTCCCATTGGAATTATGTTTGTAGGAGTTTAGTTCCTTGACTGTGAACCCCTGGAAGGAGGGGAGTACATTTCAATCATTTTTACATCTTTCACACTCTACCTAGCAGAATGCTGTGGCTAAAGTAGGTACTTTATATAGTTATTTGACTTCTGGAAAATTTTCCTAAAGCAATTATCAGAGTTACATGAATATTTCTGTATAAGAATGGTCTTTGCAATATTATTTATAAAAGGCAAAATATTAGAAACCACTTAACTAGGCAAGAACCAAAAGTCAATTAAATGCACCATGGCAAACAGATCATAAGGAAAATGTAGCCACTGAGCCTAACTGTTAGACTTAAAAAGCATCTAAGAAACAATAAGTAGAGGGAGTGATGTCATGGAAATGGCAGTTCAGGAAGCTCCAAGACTTGATCCCTCCACTGAAGCAACGGTTAAGCTGGCAAAAAATGGCAGAATCTTTTTTTTTTTTTTTTAACTCTGGAAGCTAATCAAACACTTAAAGCAACTAGGTGAGTGCTTACTGACAAATTTCAGTAGGAAAGTGTTGAGATAGTTTTGCTTATTGCCCCCCTGCCATATTACACGTTCCTCTCAAATGCACATGGAACATTCTCCAGTACAGACCATATATTAGGCCACAAAACAAGTCTTAATAAATTTTAAAACCCTGAAATCCCACAAAGTATCATCTCTGGCCACAAGTAGAAAGAAATAACAGGAGGAAAACTGAAAGATTCACACATATGTGCAAATAAAACAACAGAGGCTTAAATAACCAGTGGATCAAAGAGGAAATCACAAAGGAAATTAGAAAGTACTTTCAGATGAATGTAATCAAAAATAAAACATAAAATTTACGCTTTAATAAATATAAAGATGCAGCAAAAGCAGTGCTCAGAGGGAAATTTGTCTGTAAACACGTATATTATTAAAAAAAAAGATCTCAAATCAATAACCTAACCTTACCCCTTAAGGAACTAGAAAAAGAACAAACTAAACTCAAAACTAGCAGAAGGAAAAAAAAAAAAGACTAGAATAGAAAAACAACAGAATCAACAAAACTAGAAGTTGGCTCTATAAAAAGACCAACAAAATTTATAAATCTTTACCTAGACTGACTAGAACGAGAGAAGACGCAAACAACTAAAATCAGAAGTGAAAGCAAGGGCACGGCTGCTGACTCTACAGCAATAAAAAAGGATAATGAAAGTACGGTGAACAATTATATGCCAACATGTTAGACAATCTAGATGAAACACACAAATTTCCAAACACATACTAATTATCCAGAAACACAAAAAAATCACAAAACGTGACTTAAAAAGAAACAGAAAGTTTGAACAGACCTATAAGAAGTAAAAATATTGACTCAGTAATCAAAGACTTCTTAATAAAGAAAAGTCCAGGACCAGATGGCTTCACTGGTGAATTCTACCAAACATTTATAGAAGAATTAAGTACTATGCACAATAGCCAAAAGGTGCAAACAACCCAAATGTCTGTACAGGGATAAATGGATGTACAAATTACGGTATATCCATACATGGAATATTATGCAGCCACAAAAAGGAATGAGGTACATATGTGTGCTACAACATGGATGAACCTTAAAAACATCATGCTATGTGAAAGAAGCTGGAGACACAAACAGTCACGTATTGTATGATCCCATTTGTACGAAATACTTAGAATAAGTAAATCCGTGGAGGTGGAAAGCAGATTGTTGGCTGCAGGGGTGAAGGGGAAATGGGGAGTAACTGCTTAATGAGTATTTTGGGGTGACAAAAATGTTTTGGAACTAGATAGAGGTGGTGGTTGTACAACATTCTGAATGTACTAAATGCCACTGATTTGTTCACTTTAAAATGGTTAATTTTGTTTCGTGAGTTTTACTTCAATTAACAAAAAATTGATGAAATACAATCCTATTTTTAGTTTTTAAAACATAAGGAGACAATCATAAATGTATTAACTCTGCAGTGTAGAGCTAGGAGTGTGGTTTTCTTCTTTTTGCTAAATTACTTTTTGCAAAACTTCTCTTATGAACATGCGTTATTCTTCAATATTTTAAGAAAGTCTGTTGCCCTGAATTGCATGTTCAGTCAAAGGAGGGACAAATTTCTGGCTAGGACTGACCTGGTATAAACACACATAAAAAAAATAGGCCTTTTAGTTCTAAAAGCTGTTATATTCAAATCTTAACAGTGGCCCTGAGCTGTGCTCTCCTTCTGCTATTATTTACAAGAGCTAGCAGATATGGACAAAAAGGAGGCAAGATCTGGGGCATGAGTGGACTCCCCCTCTTTAATAAGTGTGATCAAACATGATCAACCCTTCTGACCAAGGACGCTGTGTAATGAAGAGGAAGAGTGCCAATGTAAACGGTAGAAATTGTAAGGGTGTAGTAATAACGCTGCTCTCACTTACTGCACGTATGTTGGAAATGAAGACGTAAGCTAGGGAAGAGGCTGTGGCTGGACAGGGCGGAGGGAGAGTCATTCTTAAAGAGATTACACAAGTGACAGCAAGCAGCTGCTTTGCTTCTCTTGGGAACGTGGAGTGCTACTTAAATAGTACCCGAACGCTTTTGCTTCTATATTAGGAAAGACTTAATTCCAAGAGTAGTGGCTTCTTAAATGCAAGCCCAAGGGAGACTTTCACTCTCTCCTTTAAGAACAGTTCAAATGACTGTGAAACCTACACTGGGGGCTTGGAAAAGATTCTTTCAAAGAGAGATGATTCCTGTAACCTTTGATCTAATTAATTCTGTTTGAAAAGTCTGAATAATTTATGAGAGGTGAACGTAGGAATCATGACACTGGGAGCCAAAACATCCCTTCCAAATCCCAGTCCAGACCCTCCTGCCAAAGACACTGGCGCTGGATCACATTCTGTAACAGACCCACAGCTGCACGCTAGTAGATAACATCAGCCAGGCACGAGATCTGTTGTGAATTTGTTCAAATTCGTGTGTGCTCAAGCTACAGTTTTAACCCAAGGGCGAAGACATGCACGTGGGTCTGGAAAAGGAATAATCAGCTCCAGGAGGCCAAGCGGCAACCCTCAGAAGTGGGGCAAAATGGTTGCAGAGTTTCCATCACTTGGCGCCACGGAGGTGCAGTGCGTGCCACATGCCATGGTGGTTAAATCCCGGCCGCTGGAACGTCCCTCTGCAGGCCCGCTCCAGATAAGAAGGAAAGAATGTAGTTAAGAACTTTATCATTCAAAATACCTGTCCCCAGGGACCTGCCTGCCAGGACGCACATTCTGGCTGCTGACAGGTCTGCATGGAGGCTGGCTTGGTCTCAGAGTCACAGATTCTATCGTTTAATCGATCTTCGCCAAACTGACACCAGACCTGGCGGTGCTTATGCCCTTTTCCGCAGGTGACCAAGCACTGTAATAAAAGGTACAGCCAGTCAGGGTCATTTCTGAACAATGTGCTGTGGTTCCCGGGGATTAGTCATTGATTAACAGGACCAGGTGTTCTCTTTTCCCACAGCAATTCCTCTCAGTCGTTGCAATTTGTAAATACATCAAGGTTCAAGCTTTTCACGCATTCACTCATTCGTTCATTCATTCTGTATTTATCCAGGCTCTGGGACAGTTTCAAGTACAGAATAAACTTAACACAGCATCATGCTGTGAAATCCTGAAAAACAGCATTCATGGTTTGGTAGCGTAAGAGTTAAGGGTGGGGAATTTACGAGTCAGACTAACCTAGTTTTTAATCCTAATACTGTTTTTTAATCAGCTGTGGATACTAAGTGATCTCCCTGTACTTCAATTTTCTCATCGGTACAATGGGGAACACAATAATGCCTACTGCCAGGAATTGTGAAAACTAAATAAGAAAAATCCAAGTGAAGTACTTAGCACATGCTCATTCAATGAGTCTTAAATATAATCTAAATAAATAAATAACATCATCATTATTATCTACTTTCATTGTAGAAAACTTGAGAAATACAGAAAGACATAAAAGAGAAAACTATAATCATCCCCAAATCTCACTACCTACCTAGGGATAATTATTATTAAAATTTTGCTGTTTTCTTCCCAGTCTTTTTAGCTATGGAATGTTGGATCATACTGAATATATACTTTCATATCTCCCACTTCCATTTCATTAAGTATTTTTGCAAAGGTCTGTTACTTAAGCTAGTATTAGCTATCTAAGTAGAACTTAAACCCAATACCTTCTTTCTTCTTTTTTTTTTTTTACTAAATACTAGAATTGAAGCTAAGGCCACGTAGTTAACATAGAACATAAGAACTAGGTTTGCTGTTAATTTGTCCAGGAGTCAGACACTGTTAACCACATGCACTGTTACTTGTCTGCCATTTCAGAGGCGTTAATAGTATTCTTTTACGATTCAGATTTTATTTAATGTTGAAAGTAAACAGTTAATATTGCACTTGCACGGATGAGATAAGGGAATGGATGCAGAAGCTGTAGCAGGGAAATACCTCTTTCGCCACATTCCTGACTTGGCCCATAAATAAGGCAATTTCTGTTCCCCTGCCACTTGCTCCCCTGAAGAAAGGTGGAGGGAGGCACTTGCTCGGTGAGAAGCTCACCAGGAAATACTGACTCTGTCTATAAAAGCGAGTTGCTGTCCTCGGGCCACCTATGCTACACAATGGAGGGTTAGCCTTATGCTTCATCGGGTAAGGGACAAGCAAAGCATACATCTGGAATACTCAGCCTGCTACTTTCTCTTTTTCCCAAGTTTTCCACTAGCAACTAGATGGGTAATCAAATAGGTCACTCACTGGGGTCTAATTCTCTTATTTCAAAGGTAAGAAATCAGGGAATCTTATTTTTGACTTCAGATCGAAGCCAATGCAGCTTTATAATTAATAAAGAAAGCCCTGATTTCCTTTATAGCAACTTAGCCAGGGCTCAAGGGGGAGGGAAGGTGAGGAGCTGGAGCTTCAAAAATCACTAACAGAGCTTCCCTGGTGGTGCTAGTGGTTGAGAGTCCGCCTACCGATGCAGGGGACTCGGGTTCGTGCCCTGGTGCGGGAAGATCCCACATGCCGCAGAGCGGCTGGGCCCGTGAGCCATGGCCGCTGAGCCTGTGTGTCCAGAGCCTGTGCTCCACAACGGGAGAGGCCACAACAGTGAGAGGCCCGCGTACCGCAAAAAAAAAAAAAAAAAAAAGAGGAGAAAAAAATCACCAACAGAAGCTACTACGGTGGGTAATCCAGATAAACCCACCGTGACTCTGAGGTCGCCAGTGGACCAGTCATGCCCAGTGAAGACAGTCATGGGGCAGGTGGGAGACTGGAGTTGTTTCCTCAAGAGGAGGTGGGAGAAAGGTGTAGCTGGTCTAGCCTTGAACCGACCTGGGGGAGACTCAGAATTGAGTATCGGAGATGAGCTGGGGGAAATAACAGCCTTTCCATCTCACCTCTGACCAGTCTCCTGATTTCCACTGTGGACAAGGGAACTCGTTGCACTTCTGAATGGTGACTTTCTCTTGATGCGTGCATTTGCTATCATCAAGTACGTCATTACGGGTGTTGACACAAATAGCCCTTCTCCTCTGGCTTCCACCATCACAGCTTTTAGAACACTGAAAGGACAAAACAAATGAAATAAAATTATTGCTGAGTTTCTCATCAAGCATGCTCAAGATACTGGCTAGGCTGGCTTGTCTCTTCCAGTCCTTAAGAAACAACCAACCAACAAAGCCTGGTCAATTCTAGTTGTTATTTTAGTCATGTTGATCATGTTACCAATTTATTTACCAGGTTTATACTGGTCAATATTAGCAAACTGGCAAAGGAAAACAAAACTGGACATAGTTTGTGGGATATGAAAAAAGTGTTCTGTTGAGTTGTCCCACCACTTCCAATTTTCCACATGCCATGCTCACATCAGACATTACAAATCAATCATGGTACTCTTCTGCAGTTTTAATGGGGGCAGCCATTATAAATCAATCATGGTACTCTAAATGGGATTTCTCAATGCAGCTCTGCAAGGAGCCATCATCAGCTAATCAGACTTACTCCAAGAAGAAGACTCTGAGTGAGAACCAACTTACTTCAGTCCAAGCAGAATAGCGCCAGCCACCAGTGTTACATTCTCCTGAGCATTTTTCCCGGTTGCTTGGTTTGGGGTGACTGCTGCAAAAACTGTCATCAACCTTCTCGGTCTTCCCATCTAGCCTGCTGTATCTGGCACAGTAGATGTCTAATGTGCGGTAACCCAAGCCACACTGGGCACTACATTCACTCCTGCTAGCCACATGCCACCTATGCATAAACAACGGGGAGAAACCAACATTTCTATTAAATATATATGTCTTATTGAGATTCGACTGGTGGAAGAGTTGAGCTCTGTTTTCTTCCTTAACTCAAATACCATGAAACGCAAAGCCACAGTCAGTTACTGAAATCCAATTTAAAACCAGCATTTCCATGTATTTTTCATGGCTGCCAATGTACACGTAAGTCACAGAGTGATAGTCAGTGGTTCTGTGTTTGTGAAGATTCTCCCCTGATACAGTCAATGTGAAATTCAAGTAACCAAAAAAAAAAAAAAAAAAAAAAACCATTGGAATTCAGCAGAGCAAAAAAAGTAATTTTATATTTAAAAGGTTCATGCGACCCAGCCTTTCATTTGTCAAGGAGGCTGCTTTAACAGGGAATCACTGTTGGAAACAATCCCTAGGAAACCTCCTTTACGTGGGCCTGTGCTGGAAAATGCTCAGTGAACATCCTGTGAATTAATAAAGGAATGGATAATTTGGACTATAATTGTGAATTTCAAGTATGCTAAACTGTGTACATTGTTATCTGTGAATAAAGACTATAAGTTGCTTGAAGGCATAGACCGTAGTCTATATAACTCAATTACAATTTTTTTTTTTTTGGCTGTTTAGCATCTTAGTTGTGGCACGCGGGATCTTTGTTGTGGCACACGGGATCTTTCATTGTGGCACGTGGGCTTCAGAGTGGGTGGGCTCAGTAGTTGCGGCACATGGGCTTAGTTGCCCAGCAGCATGTGGGATCTTTTTTTTTTTTTTTTTTTTTGCGGTATGCGGGCCTCTCACTGCTGTGGCCTCTCCCGCCGCGGAGCACAGGCTCCGGACGCACACGCTCAGCGGCCATGGCTCACGGGCCCAGCCGCTCCACGGCATGTGGGATCCTCCCAGACCGGGGCACGAACCCGCGTCCCCTGCAACGGCAGGCGGACTCTCAACCAGTGCGCCACCAGGGAAGCCCAGCATGTGGGATCTTAGTTCTCTGACCAGGGATCGAACCCAAGTCCCCTGCATCAGAAGGCGGATTCTTAACCACTGGACCACCAGGGAAGTCCCACAATTTTTTTTTTTAAAGACTAATTTTTTTTAGAGCAGTTTTAGGTCCACGACAAAACCGAGAGGAAGGTACAGAGATTTCCCACATACCCCTGCCCTCACATATGCAGAGCCTCCCCATCGGCAGCACTCCCCACCAGAGTGGGACATCTGTTACAACTGATGAACCTATGTTGTCACATCATTATCAACTAAAGTCTATAGTTTACATTAGGGTTCACTCTTGATGTTATATATTCTATGGGTTTAGACACATGCTTAGTGAATATATATCCACCATTACAGTATCACACAGACGTAAAACTCCTCTGTGCTCCACCTATCCATCCCTTCCGGTCCCACGATTATTCACTTTTAAAAGTAGATATGAATCTAACAAATTTTTGTCAACTTTATATCCCTAGTACCTATAAGACTTTTTTGGCACACAGTAGGTGCTCAGTATGTACTGATAAATCAAGTGGTTCTTTTAATGCTCCAGCAGTGGAGCTAGAGCTTAAAAAAAAAAAAAAATGCTTAAAATGAATAGAATAGTCTAAAAAATGAGCTTGAAACGTGTTTCGTTGATCAAATTTAGCAATCCCAAAAGGATGATTTCTTTATAATCTTCATTTGAATTTGCTCTTGATCGTTAATTCTCTCTTGCTCATAAACTCCGTGGCTTGCCAAATACCAATGTCCTAAAAGTTCTCCCTTCTACACTCAGGAAGAGAAGAAGAGCACTGGACACAAGCTTATCTTGGAATTTCTCACAAATGCTCAAAAGTAGGTCAGAGTTGACCCACTCCTACATTTGGCATGTAAAGTGGGCTACTGAGATTTTCCATGGGAGTGACATAGTATTTGGAGGATTTATTTCTAACCGGAACATGTTACATGGGGATTGTAAAACAGTGCTTTATCTCATCCTGTCAAAGTTTAATCTGGGCAAACTCTCACTTCCCTAAGGAAGTGAGGCAAAAAATGTGGACCAATTCAACAGAGGCATCTGGAACTTTCATCCGCCCTTTGATTCTCAGCTACCTTCTCTTTGCCTTCATCATTTCCTCGTGGAAGGGTTATTTTCCATCCTGGATAAGGGAGCCAGGAATCCTGCCCCCTACAAGCGCACCAGCAGCTTGGGCTGGAAAAGTGTACCAGAGTTTTCCTGATATTCACACAATCCCCAGAACCCAGGCAGAGAACATGGCGTAGTCTGTGAAAAGGTCACAGCACTGCTTTAGGGAAGTTCTCAAAATGCTATCACTTAACTTCACTTATTATCACACTGGCAAGTCATCTCACCTTCAGTGTTCTGAACTCATTCATTCATGTCATGTAACAATTGTAATGTGTTACTATATTGCAGAAAAGCAAAGTGTCTGTTAATAAGTGGAAAACAGAAAAGAATGTATGTCTCCAGTGGGTGTGTGGAGCATTATGGCATTAAATAATTTGGGGAACTACTGATTTAAGCAAGTTCCTCTATTGCAGAACTTCTCAGGGCCTTCAGAATGTTAATCTGAATTACAAATCTTCACATAGTGGAGAAGACAGTCAGTAATACTTCTCACACATACTGGTTTGCCATGGATCATCCTGTTCAACTAGCATTCCATAAAAATGTTTTGGGAAAAACTGTTGTGGAGTTTGAGCAACCAGTATTAATCTTCTCTCCAATCGTTCAGTTTTGCACAAAGATACTTGGCAATTATTAGTATAAATCATAAAAACAGCCACTGTCAAGTTGACAGAGAGAAGACAGACAGTAATGCCTTCTTTGGGCTCAGTTTCTGCCTTTGCCTGTTTTTTCAGTAAACAACTTTATTCTTCCAACAATCTGTAAATGCCAGTAAGATATGAGCTTGAATGCTGACATATAAACACAAACTTCTAGGGACTTCCCTGGGGGTCCAGGGGTTAGGACTCTGTGCTCGCACTGCCGAGGGCCAGGGTTCAATCCCTGGTTGGGGAACTAAGATCCCACAAGCTGTGCAGTGCAATCAATCAATCAGTAAGATCTACTTAATTTCAGACATAAGCATGCACCTGTCTAGTTATGAGGCTTTAAAAACTAATCCTAAACTTCCCCTTTTATTTTTTTTATTTCTAAATTCTCCCCCACAAGGTCTGTCACTTCTACCATAGACACATCTACCAAAAGGCATGGCTAAAATTCCTTCACTTTCTTTTCTTTAATCAGCCAGAGGTGCTATCATCACCCAAGCCGGTTCCCTGAGCTACTGTCCTCCTTTGGTATCAGCAGAGTTTAAGGTGGTTTTTTTTTTTCTTTTTTTATGTTAAGTATAAAAAAAAGCAGGTGGCTTTCTCCAAATGGGGAATTTAGAATAGTACCTTTGATATACCTACTATATGAAATGCAAAGACTTTAAGACCTGACTTTATTTACCTAGTTATTGTGAAATGAGTTTTAATAAAAATCAGAATCAGAAAGTGCAAATACAAGCTCAACACTTATTAGCTAAGTGACTCCAGGCAGGACACTTAACCTCACAGAGGCTCAGTTTCCTTATCTGTGAAATGGGGGCAAGTAGGATCCATTTCATAGGGCTACTAGGAGGATTAAATGAGACAAGGCATGTGTAGCATTTAACACACATGACAAGTACTCACAAAAAGTAGCTGCTGCTATTATTATTACCCTTGGTATTTTATTCTCTAACCAAGTTCTGAGTAGCATGTAACTCCACGTAAACCATTAATACAAAGTAAAAAGAAATCCAGTTGGTATCTTCATAATTCTACATAAAAGTATCATGGATCCAAGGCTACCTTTCAATGCATTCACTTTGTACAATTTGCTTAATTTTTGTTCTCCGTCAGAAAGCTTCCAATGCAGGAGAAACTCTGGAGAACATCCAATTCGCCAGCATCATCACCAACTAATGGCAGCTTATTTTAGAATCTGATTGAAGTGAAAAATATTAGTTTCTCGAAGAAACAGTTCAAACATGATCTCCACCTCAACTTGGTGCTCCTTGCATAAACTTTAAACAAGGTTCTTCAAAAATCTTTTTTTTTTTATGGTCAAGTTCTATTACTTGCGGTTCTTTGTACAAACCCGCCTTCCTTGGGATTATAAGAGCATGCTCAGTGCTGCAGGCAGGTGTTCCACAATATCTGCACTGATCCTTTGAGACTCTACCGGCCCCAGCTGGATTCAGTCAGTGGGGAAGTGAAATCTAAGGGAATGCAAGTAGGGCGGGCAACAGACATGGAGCAGAAAACTCCTCAGAGTTATTCCTTTTCACCAAGAGAAATGGAAACGCTTGATAATTCTCTATTCACTCGCCATTTCTTGCCTCAGATTTCAGATTTTTCTTAAATATAGAACTGTTTGCATATCTAGATATCTCTATATAAATTTTCTTCTGGTTCCCTCCGTAACTCTACATTAGTGCGTTGCAACTTTCACATACGTAAAAGTTCTCATACTGGGTGATAAACACTGTGGGTGGATACAGAGCATTATGGGTACCTTGATGGACGAGGTTACCTCTTTTCTGTTGCCTTTCCAAACAAACTTCTGCATTTGACGTAACGCCCTCATAATAACACCTATGCGGCGAGTTGTGAGGGTCAAATGAGAACGTTTTTTGGCAAGTGCCATACTCTAGTAGTTGTTTCTAATTCTCAGGAGAAGAACCAGAAATCTGCAGGTATGTGTCTTAATCAGTTTCAGAGGGATGGAAAATGGGCTAAAGCTTATTTCACTGAAACACAAGGAAGGGGGTCTAAAGACTAACAACCACACCTGCTTCTCACATGCAGAGACCTCCTACAAAACCCTCACAACTCAGTACTAAAGACCATGAGGAAACACTGGCCTCACCTCAGGTCACAGTCTGTGCCGCAGGGTTCAGTAATGGGTGCTGGCTGGGGCAGCCGATCACATCTTTGATCAGAAACTGTAAGGTGATCAGATTCCCTGGTACAAACAGGTTTTCGTTTCCGCTCCCCTAAGCAAGGAGGAAAAAAATTATTCAGACAAAGTAGCCTATTCCATAAACTATTTAGACCAGGGACTGGCAAACATCTTCTGTAAAGGGTTAGGTAGTCAATATTTTTGGTTTCGTGGGCCACATGACTTCTGTCGCAGCTACTAAACTCTTGTTATAGGGCAAAAGCAGCTGCTTACAAATGTAAAAAATGGGTGTGTCTGTGTTTCAATAAAACTTTATTTATAAAAGCAGGAAGTGGGCTGGATTCAGCCCCCTGGCTGTAGTTTGACAACTCATACTGTAGACAAAAGGAAACAAGATCAACCACATAATACGACTACTAAATCTATGTCTCTGGAAAAATCAGCTTGGCAGAGCTGATTTTGCTTGGCTTCACACATAACGAGGAAACCTAGCATATTCTGAATCCCTTGAACAGCTCAACTTGCCAGCCCAAAGTGACGAGATAGATGCAGAGAAAGATTAGAAAATGCATGCAGATCGAAAGGTTTATAGATTGCATGTATTCGGCTGCTTCCAAAAAAATAAAAAACACCTTGAATCCCCCAAACTCAACCTAAAAGTAGATACCTTGGCAGGGTTTGCTGCATGCTTGCCAGGGTCCATGACTGTTCCAGTAAAACTGCTGGGGTTTGTCTTCAATTGGAATGTTGAAAGAATAGCGCACATCGGGGTTGTATAACTTTCCCACGGACAACACCTGGGACGTGCAGACAAAATGGAGAGGATGTGCATGGGCCTGGTGATTCTTGGAGTTAGAAAATGGGCATGGGCTCATTGCCAAGTGTTTACCTGAAGCAAAAGTTCTTGTTCAATGCGATCTGTGGAGTTGATTCTTTCCACTACGTTGTCGGACCCGCTGTACTCTATCACGGCATTCCCAACCCGGATTTCCCTTTTGGACATTGTGACAACAAAGTCTCCATTTAGCAAGAATTCACCTTTACTGCTTGATAAAGCTAAAGATGAGAAAAGAGAATTCATTGATTTGCTGCCACTTGAAATAATACTTTGATAGGCAGACAGCCAGAGTGTGAAGAACGTAGACTGTTCAGCCAGACACGCACAGGCTCAAATCCGAACTTTGCCACCTGGCAACTATGTGGCCTTGGGACATCACTTTCCTCCTCTCGGTCTTGATCTCTTTATCTCTTAAGTGGAGATAAAACACCTCCCCTTCATGGTGCCCTTGAAAATTAGAAATATAATACAAGTGTGCTAATTAGCCTGGGGTTTTTGAGACAAGCCCCGCAAACACAGGATTACAGATGGAAGCAATGAGCTGTGGTTACCAGAGGAGAAGGGGCGGGGCGGGGGGCAAAAAGGGTAAAGGAGATCAACTGGATGGTGATGGATGGAGACTAAATTTTTTGTGGTGAGCAAGCTGTAGTATATACAGAAGCAGAAATATAAATGCTGTACATGTGAAACATCTAATGTTATAAACCAACATTACCCCAATTTAAAAGAAGAAAAAAAGTTTTATGATTTAAAAATGCATATTAATAAAATGAACACTTACAAAATTGGTTCCCACACAAATAACCCTTTCTACTTCATATGAGAATTAGCTGAACCTACTGAATCTTTGTTAGTTTTCTCTGTTTAGACAGATGTTGAAATGTAGAAATCCACAGCCAATATGATGCTCAAATATCACTTCCTTGGTGAGGCCCACTGACGTAGCCAGCCTCCAATACGGCCCCAACAATCCTTGCCTTTTGATAGTCACACCTGTGTTGTTCCCTACCACACTGAGTAGCACTGATGTAATAATAGTAGCACTGGTGTGATCACTAGGATACTGTGACTTCCAAGGCCAGGTCAAAGGCATTAGGGCTCCACCTTGCTCTTCCTTGAATCTCTGGCTTTAGGAGAGAAGTCAGATGCCATGTTGTGAGGATACTCAAGCAGCCTCATCGAGAGGCGTCTTGCAAAAATCAGTGAGGAACCAAAGCCTACTGCCAATAGCATCTACGTGAGGCATCTGGTGAGTGGATCTGCTAGCCCCAGTCAAGCTTTCGGACAGGATCACAGCCCTAACTGAAGTCTTCACAGCCACTTCAGGAGAGACCTTAAGCCTGAAACACCCAGCTATGCTGCTCCCAGATTCCTGACACACAGAAACTGGGATATTATATATACTTGTTGTTGTAAGCCACTAGATCTTGAGATAATTTGTTACATGGTAAAACCTACCTGGATCATTGTTTTTAAAACTGCAAGCCCCTCCCATTGGAATCACAGATTCCATACTTCCTATCCCATTTCCCACCTTAATTTTTCTCCGTATCACTTTGTTTATGCTCTCTCTCTCCAAACAGGAACGTAAGCAAGGATTTTTGGACTGCTTTATTCACAGCTATATCTCAGCTTCTGAAAGAACACATGGTAGATGCTCAAAAAATAGTTTTTTGGGGGAAGAATGAATGAATCCACTGTGAATCTTGCAAAAGATGCAACAATCAGTGAAGCTGAACAAGGAATGTTAGAGAACAGCTTGAGTCAAGTGCCAGAACACTGGCCAACTAAGAACATGACAGAGTTAGACCAGTTAGACATTTAAGAAAAGGAAATAAAAATGGACAAAGAAGAGGAGATGACAGCTGCTTCGGAAGGAATAATTTACTCATCCAAGTGTCAAGAGAGACTACTGGGAAAGTGAATAAAAACCTCAGGAAGCTTTTTAAAAAATGACCCGCTTTCAGATTTTACTGTCAAATTCAAACTTTAAGCAAAGAATGTACCACTCTATCACATGACTTGACTGGAAAACTTAGGGAAAAATATTTATTAATTGCTTATTCTCCATTCTAAAAACGTGGGCATGATTAAAATCAAAATACAATTTTGTTGGATATAAGAAAAAATAAAATTTATTTTTATACTTTTTGATTAATTTCTCAAGATAAAATCCCAATCATATCATGATCAAATCAAATCATATCCCAATCATATCTTCCCCCTAGTATTTACTATAAAAGTTTGGTTTTATTTTAAGTACCTTTTTTTTTTTCCAGTACTACTGCTCTTTGAATAATGAATTCTCCCATGTTTTGAGCTTGACATGTAGCAGGTACTCAAGAAAGCAGAGCTATTAAACATTTGAGCCCTGAACAAAATACTAGAAAGAGGCCAGTAACCTTCTGTAAGTTGTGCACGATTAGCAAATCTTGGCAGCGAGGGATCCCTTGAAATGCACAGGCCATGTATCTAGGTGAATAAAAGGAATGTGGAAATTGGACCCCGGGTTGGCAAACAGGTGTCCTCCCAGACACGAATGTCAATCATTTGGTACTAGCCGTTCAAGAAACTACGCAGAACAGGATTCCCTGACAGCATCGTGTCTCAGCATCATTGATGACATCTGTCTTGGTTGTGGGATGGGGGGGGAGCCAAGTTATCTTAGGCGACTGCCAGATCCTAACCTGCCCTTCACTGATGCAGGTGACGCACTGTCTTTCACCAGAAGTAGACCAGAAGCAATGCATATGTAGAAGAGGTTGAGAGGATTTAGGGCAAGTAGATATCATACCCTTATGTGGGAATTAATGAAGGCTTCAATGAAGCTCTGAATATTCCCTGTGGCTCAGTAGCAGTAGTGTCCCTGTTTTCCAGGACACGGGAACCTCACAGAGTTCACCCAGCTGGGTGCTATACTGATGCAAGGACTGCTCTTCGCAGGGTCAGGAATTAATTGCATCGAATTTGATCCCTAAACCTGCGCTTCATCTACCAGAACTCCTACCTTATAAGCCCCATCTTGGCCCTGAGGTAAAAGTAAGATGCCTTCGTTGGAAATGGTTGGGAAGAAAGTGGTGACACAGGAACAAAAGCTTTTAAAAAGATAATCTTTTGAAATGGGCAATCCAGGATCTTGGCTTCTTCTTCTTGATCCAAAATCCTTTGATTGTCCCTCTACTACCAACAGAACGTAGCTCAAATTCCTTAGCATCACCTTCCTGTATCTTTGCAAATCTTATCATGACCTATTCTTCCAACCTCACCATTCACTCCCACCAATAAGCCTCAACCCCAGTCATGTTCATCCCCAGGTCAGCTACACATTTTTCTATATGGAGGTAGTAAAGTGAAGTGGTTAAGGGTACAGGGTCTGAGGTCAGACCAATAAGGGTTTTAACTCTTTTCCCATTTTCTGTTCATGTGACCTTGGGTAAGTTATTCAACCTCTCTGAGCCTCAGTTTCGTCCTCTGTATAATGGATTTCTTATAGAATTGTTACAAACATGAAGCAGGATAGTGCATATAGGATTTGGTAGCTGGCGGGTCAAAATGCCTTCAAATGCATTATCTCCTCATCACACTTTTATACTTGCTTAATTCATGGATAAGAAAAGCATGACTTAAACATTATTATAATATTTTCTGAGGCCAGGTGACTTCTAATCGTGGAAGTGTGTCTCCAGAGCCTGTTAACCACTAAAGTTTTCTAAGAAGAAAGTCAACACATATCCACGAAATGAGTGAATGAATTCAGGCGTTATCTTATGTACAAATTGAAAGCAAATATGTTTAGCTAGAGATTTTTAAAAATTTAAGATATTTGTTCTGCTAGACTGCATGAGCCTCTTTAAGTAAAGCCAGCATTTAAAAAGGCACTTTTCTCAGCCTAAGAAAGATCCCAGTCCATAGTAGGTGCTCAGTCAACGATGTCGAAAGAACAAGTGATTGATGGAACCTGACATTCGTGACAAGGAGAACACACAGCTTCCAGCCAAATAACTGTTTCCCCGTCAGTGTAAACCTCTGACAACCTCATCTCCCCTGCAGCGCCTGTAGCGTGAGACCCACCGGCCATGCAAGATGTAGGAGTTTCAGTGGGTCACTGGTTGGAGGCGAGGTTATTTCTGTGGCACCTCAGGCCTCCTGAGGCTGCCTCCTAACGTGGGTCACTTACATGGCGGTGGCAGGATGGGCTGCCAGAAAAATCACCCAGTTCTTTCAAGTGAAGTCGCATGCTAGCTACTCAGCTGACGTTTCACTAAAAGGGGGGAAATGAGATGTCACAAGGCCAGTTCTGTAAATTAAGCGATAATCCAGTTCTGGCTGTATTCAAAGAGCAATCATCTATCCTATGTTAATTCTGGGGCTCCTTTCCAGTGTCTCCAGGCTTCCTCTCATGCTTATGCTGACCCGGGGGCATTTCACCCTTCACTGCATGCTCCTTATCCCATTAGACGGTGAGTAGGAAAGGAGATAGGAGTCATCAGGTGAAATGGAGTTCCTGCTTTATCTTGAACTGGATCGATTCCTGTCTTCCCACTGCCACCATTAATCAAGGGCTAAGTGTCCTGTAGACAAATAAGCACCATGGAAATGGCTCCTTTTTCTCCTAAAGAAACACGCACATGGTAGCACTGGGTGCAACTTGGCTTCAACCCAACGGGAGGGAGGGGTCTATGCTGAAAGGATGACCTTTGACATGGAGACTTTCTGCTTCGGTACCTTGTGAAACAAATAGTTTCCTGAAAACAACAGTCTACTGCCCAACCTCCCACTAATGCGATTAGGGAGCTAATTTCCTGGGTTGGTTTCCCCCCCATTTCACCCATCAGAGCTGGGCTGCTACAAAGGCCCTCTCTCCTGGAAACTGCTCCTTCACCAACACATGCGAAAAGAGTATGGCTTGACTGACCTTGAAAAAAAAATGTGAGGTATACAGATGATCGCTTAGCAACCGAACAGCTAGGACTGGCCTCCAGCAAGACTCAACTGGGGGCTTTAAAATATTCTTAGAGCATTTGCTGCGCCTTCCTTCAAGCCAAGAGTAAACATTTACACCCGGCAGATTTGATGACAACATCATATTCCTCCTAACTTGTTAAGAAACCACTGTAAGGTTCAAAGGCTCTAAGGTCTTGACCTTCATGCTCAGTGAACTGTGACTCGCCATCTTTGCTTGGACTTTTCATTTGTTTCCAGAGAGACGTTCTTTGGCCAACAGGTAACTTTCCCATAATATTCCATTAAAGAGCCATGACTACCTCAGACTGTCTGTCCCAGATGACAAATCTTCTTTAATTTTGCTTTCATTCTTTACAAGGAGATTAAGAAACCTCTAGCGAGAAATAAAAGGATATAAGAAGGCCCTCCCCAATTCAGGCACCTGACCTGGTTGATGAAGTTGAATTGAACTGAGGCCACTGCTTGGAAAGAGATTGTTTTTCCAAGAAGGAGAATAATAGTGGAGAATCCTTCTCCTTTTCGATGAGAAGAAAGGAACAGCTCAACATGGTGTTTGGCTCTCAGGAAATTAACCAATAAAGGAGGCTGCATGCAATGCTGCTGGATTTAATTAGGAAGTAGTAAGGCCACAGCAGTCACAGGTTCTAATTTATAATCCAGTCCACGAAGAAGAGTGCTTGTGCATTGTGCACAAGCACAATTGGTTGTGCTTGTTGCACAAGCACAACCATTGTGCACAGTGGTTGAAGGAGAAATGTGGGATTCCCCAAAAATAATTTGGATAGGGTCCTCAAGAACTTTGTTAACTGTTTTAAAGGGTACCACTCATTTGCATATTTAGGGTGAGGAAAAGCTGATGCAACCACTGAGAATTGATTCCAAGTAAGATTTTACAGTCTTTAAAGAAGGAATGATTCCGTATATTTCCATCATAACTCCATCCCCCCATTAGGCACATGGCAGGTACTCAGTAAGTGAAGGCAGCATGAGCAATAATTATTATTCAATAATTATTCAATAATTCAGCCATCATGTACTTAGTTCATATCATGTGAAGGCTTCATATCAGAAGCTAAAAATATAAAGACACAGCTTCTGACCCTAAAACACTAGTGGTCACATGGATAAATAAGGAACAAGTCTCAAGCGAGTGGATGGTGACTGCATCCTTTTGGCTGCTCAGGTCAAAACCATGGAGTCATCCTTGACCCTTCTCTTTCTCTCATACACCATATTCAACCCATCCACTAATCATGATGGCTCTACCCTCAAAAGATATCCAGAATTTGACTGTGTACTGCCAATTCCACTGCTCCCACCTGGGGACAAGCCTCCAGCACATCTCTCTTTGACTACTGCAAGAACTTTCTAACCCATCTTTCTGTTTCTACCCTGTACCCTACCTACCGACCCCATCTATTCTCAACATAACAGCCAGGGTACTCCTTAAAAAATATAAATATGATTATATCATGTGTTTCCTTGGTTCAAAACCTCTAGTCGCTACCCTCGTCTTTCAGAGTTCAAGTCCTTTCAATGATTATATGGCCCTATATGATCTAGTCCTGATACCTGTTTAATCTCATCTGGGACTCTCCTCTGTGCTTACAAAGCTCCAGCCACACTGGCCTCCCTCTATCCTTGGAACAAACTAGACATATTCCTCTTTTAAGGATTTCACATTGGCTGTTCCCTCTGCCTGGAATGCTCTTCCCCTAGACAGCCATTGTCTCTCACTACAATTCAAGCATTTCAACTCCACTGTTCCCGCCCACTCTCAGTGTCCCAATTTCCTTTATGCTGCTCTGTTTTCTAATTTTACTTATTACCTTCTATTACCTGTTTATTGTCTATCTCCTTCCACTAAAAAGTTCTAAGAAGACAGAAATTTTTATTTATTTTTTTAATGTTTTTGTTCTGTTTTGTTCATTGTGCCTAGAACAGGGCCTGGCACATATTAAATAAGTGGCTGGCTGAATGAATGATGAGACATTGCAGAAAATGCTACAACACAGGCATGTGTAAATGTTATATTTAATTAGCACGCTTGGCTAAAGGGTCATTGCTTATCTATAAACGATTTCATGCAGACATTCCAAACTATAGATACGGGTTCTAATTCAATCCAACAAATTCTCATTTCTAACTCAGTATTTCCAGATGTTTGGACTAAGCCTCTACAGAGGCGGTATTCAGATGCATGGAGTCCCTGCCTGGACATTATAAGAAAGTCCATTCATTTCTTTTAAAAACTGACTGCCCAGCAAGACTGCCCTGATTTCTTCTAGATCTGAGTGCAAGTCGTGCTGCTTTTCAGAGCTAAGAAGAATCTGGTTGTGCAAGGTGACTAGCTGAATCCCTTTCTGTCATTACCCCAGTCCCCATGTCCTTTTTTTAAGGAAAAATAATTGGGTGAATTTCCTTATCACTTATGGAAGTTTACAGAATGATAATCTGAAGTGGGACTGGGCTGAGCAAACAGTTGAAAATGAACACAGGGTTGTTGGTGAGCTGTGGTTTGAAAATAGGAAGAGATATGAATTAATCATGTGCCTGGCCATGGTGAGAGAAAGATGAAGAAACTATGAAGTAACAAGACGGGCCACGTTAGCAATGACATAAGAAACATATTGCCAGTATAGAACCTTTTGGAATGACCGGGAATCATGAAATGTTGAATAAGTCCACCTGTGGTCTGCTATTGGTTAAGTCAACTAACACCTCTACTACAACACTGGCATGTCAGTTACCCAAAGGACAGATTTTTTTTTTTTTTTTAAAGACTCAAAATGAGCAATGATTTTAGGCTAAACTTACAAGGCAAATACTTTCAAAATTTGATTTGGGGATATATGGGGATATATGTATATGTATAGCTGATTCACCCTGTTATACAGCAGAAACTAACACACCATTGTAAAGCAATTATACTCCAATAAAGATGTTAATGGGGCCTGTTTTCTAAGATCCAGAGTCAATTCCTTGATACTGACTACTAGAACTACACAACTCTTAAATCAACAGGCTGACGGTGTAATGTATAAGGGAGAAATAAAATGATGAGTTTCAAGATCAACTTCTTTCTTTTACGAAAATACATGACATCTGAAAGCTGTCCACCTGCTATAGGGGAAAGGAAGGAGCCTCTGCCAACTGCTCCAGAGAACCAGAATTCCTGCAAATGGCAGGGGGCACCCATCTCACCTAAGTAGTTATCATCCTCTGATTTCCCTGAGAAACTGTGCTGCCGCACATCGATATTGGTAGCACCAGCTGGAATTCGGACCACAATATTGTAACCTGAAAAGAAGTGAGCAGAAATTGAGCATCCCACAGATTGGTTCATTTTCTCTAAGCATGGTGTAAAAGGTGGCAAAAAAGGAATACAATATAATTCTCACTAGTAGGTGCCTTATAGCCAGATGGGTAATGTACCTTATCAAGACTCATTTTACACTTGACATGAATACTTTTACATATTACACGTGGTTAACAATGTTTACACTTCGACTATTTTCCTTCTCATGGTTCTTAGGAACAAATTCTTACCATAATGTACTGTATTAAATGTTCCTGCCACTGTTTTGCACGAAGAATTATCGCCACCACAAACCCCACATTTATCTCTCCGGGCTTTTGAGTTTAAAACATGATCGCATCCAGCTTGCTTTTAAAAAGAAAACAGTTGAAATACATGGTAAGTATTAGAGAGATTATAAAATGATAAGTAATGTGTTTCTTTGAATGAGGTGCATTCAAAATGACAAGAACTTTTAAGTCTCTTTAATCTTTCAAGGGTTGGGAACTCAAATTGTCTTTAGCCTTGCTGTGGGAAAATGTGGTCCTTGGACCAGCAGCCATGGGCATCCCCGGTGATGTTGGGGATGCAGAATCTTAGGCCCCACCCAGATGTACTGAGTCAGAGTAGATTTTCTGGCATGCTAATAAGACCCTTAAGTGCTTCGTCTACAGATTAAAGTTAGAGAAGCACTAGTCTACAAGTAAGTAAAGTAAATGAGGAAAATAGCTCAGGAATGGGAAAAAAAAGAGAGGTTGAGGACTGTATCCCATTAAAGAACTCACACCGCATCTTAAGGGAGCAGCCGCTGTCCACTGGAGGCTACTGCTGCCATGCAGAAATAGGAGCCCAGTGTTGACGTATCCCAATGTTTCAAAAGGGACTGGAAAATTTGATTTTATGTGAAATCCCCTATGTTTAAATACAGGCTATGAATGGAGGACAAAAGCATGACTCCAGGCTGCCAGGTTGAGGCCTCAGGCTCTAAGCGGCCTCTTTAATTTCTTCACATCTTAATGCAATGCAGCAGTGTAGACTGGGGTCTGAAAAGGACACCGGCAATCACCAGAAGACCAGGAGGACAGAGTTCACATCCTCAACTATTTTGTTCCTTCGAATGAACTAGTCTTTGAGGAGACACTCAATGTTTTGCTCTAGCGCATGGACTAAAAAGGAAGTCCGCACCGTAGCTGTGGGTCAGGAGGCGGGTGAAGCTCATAGGGGCTCTTCAATCAAATCCTACCAATGAGGAGCTCCAATGTGCCCTGGACTCCATGCAAGGAACAGATACATCATCTCAGAGCCTGGCTGCGAGGGAGGAGTTCTGACTGGTGAGAGCTGGGAAATGGTGCCAAGCCCTCAAGAAATCAGCACTCTGACGCTTTACCATCTGCCAGAAGGGTCTCGATTTCCCTCCCAAGAATAATTTGCCTGTATGTCTTTGGTAGAAGTTATCCTGCTTCAAATCAGAAATCTGAGTGAGGCCGGCTCTTCCTCGTAACATCTTTTTGGAGCACAGCTATTCAATCTACAAAACTCACTGTCAGGAAGCTTTTGGGTTTAACCTTATGCACTGTGGTTATCGTAAAGAAGCGTGTATGTGTGTCAATTATAATAAATCTTCACAGGGAGGTTTTTTTCAGACTCCCACAGAGAGTGTCAGAAAAATCTAGGGCAGTGGTTCTCAAACTTTGGCATGCATCAGAATCAGGTGGTGCTGGGAGGGATAAATTAGGAGTTTGGGACTAACAGATACACACTACTATACGGAAAAGAGATAACCAACAAGGACCTACTGTATAGCACAGGGAACTATACTCGATATTTTGTAATAACCTATAATGGAAAATAATCTGAAAAAGAATACACACACACATAGGTAACTGCATCACTTTGCTGTACACCTGGAACTAACACAACATTGTAAATCAACTATACTTCAATAAAAAAATAAATCAAATAAAATAAAACATAAAGAAAAAAAAGAATTGGGTGGTGCTGATGTTGGTCCGGGGGCCCCCACTTTGAGAACCACTGCCCTGGAGATGATGCACAGATACTAGCAGCTGCTATTCTATGAAGGAAGCCACACATCCCAGCTTGGCAGCAAGACAACACAGTGAAGAAATCGCCATCTGGGACTCACCCGGCAAAGGCCTTGGACACAGATGTCATTGGTGTCCTGGCCACATGGAGTTCCATCTACCACTCTGTCACGGAGCTGATAGTAGGCCGTGTTCCCCGCCACCCTGCAGAACAGCTTGCAGCGGTCCTTCATCAAAACTAGACAGGAGAGACACCATGCAACGTGACTTTTGTGCCTGGACCCCGTGCCAGCCTGCCAGCCACGAGCACGTCTCCAGATGCACTTACTTCCACTGTACTTCGGGACCCAGCGCACGTTCGGAAGCAGACCATTGATGTTGAAATGCTTTCCATCAAAGTGAGCACACTGTTCGTCTCGGAAGTCTCGCTTCTGCTTGGGACATGGCTCCGTGTTGCAGGACTTAAATTTCATTCTGCGCCCTACACAGTACTTCCCGCCATTTTTTGGCCTGAGAAAAGGTAAAGAACACACGTGCTGTATTACAATGTATTTCTCCCCATCACTTGATAATGTAAAGAACACACATACTGTATTATAACGTATTTCTCTAATGTATCATAATGTCATGTATTACAATGTGGCTTCCTGTCTTTGAGGGAAGCAAATGTGAAGTGGACAGTGACAGTGGCCAGGGCAAGGGCTCTGGAATCTGGGTTTGCACTCTGCCTTCAATATCATTAAGTGTATAACCTTGGGCCAGTCACTGAAGGTCCTTGAGCCTCAGCCCTTCCATTTGTAGAATGGGAAGGCACCACCTGGTAAGGCTGTTTTGAGGATAAAATAGGAGAGCATCTAACTTAAAGTGTGAAACATAAAACCTGGCGTCTATTAGGCCATTCTGTGTCCTCCTTCCCGTGAACATCCACAGTCCTTCAGTTTTAAAAACATAGAAGGCCAAGGGTACAAATGAGTACTTGGAATGATCCTGTCTAGCTTCCGTACCATGGTACTTTCATGTGCAACCATCCTAAAACTTGCACCACTCCATTTCCATTCATTTCTGTCCCTCTTCTCTCTTCCTCTCTCTCCCTGCATGACCGTTGTTTTTGCTTTGTTTTACAAATAAGATGGAATAAGATGTGCTCATATTTTGACTAACTTAACAGGAGAGAGTGTAAAGGTTTCATTAACTTTCGTGTGACAAGAGTATGGAGGACGCCTTGCAAAGCATCACAATGCAAATTTAATCTCAGCATGCAGCCCCGTTCATGGATTTTCCAGATGTGACCCAGAGAGTATATTAAACAACCCGTCTCCCGGCAGTCAACAGCTTGCCAAGTGCATCACAGAGACGGGAAGATCACAGAATCGGAGGAAACTGGACTCACTCACAGCCCAGGGCTGGAGTGGCTCGGATACCAGAGCTACTCGCATACCACAGGTACCACAGTTGAGGGCACCTCTCAAACTGAAAGATTTCTACCTTTTCTCTTTAGAATGAATTTTTCAGAGTAATTTGGACCATAAGAAGTGTTTTGTTTTTTTTTTTGGTTTTTTTTTTTTTTTGCTTTGTTTTGTTAACAGGGCTTGGGGAAGGGAAATATATCCATGACTATAAAATACAGAATGAGGGGCAGTCTAGCTGAGCCCGTGAGGCTCTAGAGTTGCATCTGGCTTCTTATCTTGGCCCCACCCTCACTGTGTGACCTTAGACAGAGTTCTTAGTCTCCCAGAGCTTCAGTTTTCCTCTTCTCTAAAATGAGTGCACACAGCAAATGCCTAAAAATGTTAGTGACTATGATGTTACATGTCAGCACAACCCAACCTAATCCCATCCGATTCAGCAGTTTCTTTGTTTTGAGTACCAAATCTGAGCTATGACGTGTGCACCGTGAGGCAGGTCTCAGTGGTACTGCAGAGTGCCTGAGTCTCAGGAAGGGCTGCCTGGCCATGATGCTGTCATAAACATGTTCCATCCACCAAAGATTTCTAGAGGGAGGTAAGAGCATGGGCTTTGCAGTTACAAGCTGGGCAACCTTGTGTAAGTTACCTGGTCTCCGCAAGCTTCATTCTGCACATGTAAACAGAGATGATGCTGTGCATCTGAAAGGCTTGTTATAAACGAGGAGCTCAGCAAGGAGTCTCATAACTAACTATTCATTGTTATTATGAAGAAGACTGCATCTAGGGATGCAAAACGGCTCAAAACCCAACAGTATCTCTGTCTGATCATTTCCCCATTAGGCCCATATGATTTATATCTGCCTTGTGTGCTTGACTCGCCCATATTCACTCATATCTTGCCCAAGGGGAGGGTAGCTGAGGTACTTTTATATCAAGGGATGGAAGGTTCAGAGAAGTTAAGGACTTTGCCCAAGGTAACACAGCTAATAAAAGAACAGAGACAGGACTGGAATTCAAGCTTCCCAGGTTCTCCCACTGTGCTCTTCCTGCTTCATTCTCCAGGAACTATGGTCCAGAGTCCTGTCTTTTTCTTTTTTGGTGCCATTTAGAGATACAGCCTTGGTTTTCTGGATACCAAGTTCTTCTCTCAGTACCAAAGCACCCCAGTCTCATGCATAAAATATCACTGATGACACACGAATAACTCAGGCTCCTAACGCTGTAAAACCTGTTTTTCCTTCTACAAAGAAGACCCCTTCAATTTTTTTCTCAAACTGAAATGATCTCTGTGGAATCTTTTTAAATGTCCCAACAAACTACAATGGATCCATCAGATCATTCACCTGTTGTCTGAAAGTAACTCATATTTCTTTCCCTTTGAAAATAAATTTTTTTCAGTGATTTTTTTTTCTTTCGGTTCTCTTATATAAGAAGTGTTTTCTGACTCTTGAAATTGATCAAGAGCAGCAGTTCCTCGGGCAGCGAAGAGTTAACATTTGCAGGTGGCTTCCTGATTCACATGGTAACAGAATCCACCTTTGCTTGCTTTGACCACTATCAAATGTCAAAGAGCATTTTGTGACTTATTTCTATAAATGACATTAAAAAAAATAAAGCACACACAGAAAACACTCCATGTAAAAGGCAATATTGCCAAAGGTTATAGATACAGATTCTGGAAACAGGATTTGAATCCCAACCCTGCCTCTTAACCATGGTGCAATCGTAGGTAAATCGCTCAGTGTTGCTAAGCCTCAGTTTCCCTACCCATTAAAGAAAGATGATGCTAATATCTACTTCAAGGGCTGAGTGAGGATTAATGGGTTAATAGATTCAAAGCACGTGAACGAGGCCAGCCATACAGTAAATGTTTAGCTATTACAAGGGTCTGTAAACTACAGCCTGTGGGCCAAATCCAGCCTACTACCTGTTTTTACATGGCCAGTGAGATAAGAATAGTTTTTACATTCTAAAAAAATTTAGAAATAAATAAAAAGAATATTTTGAGACACAAGAATTATATGAAATTCAAATTTCCCTGTTCATAAATAAGAGTTCTATTGGAACACAGTTACACCCACTCTATACGTATTATCTACGCATGTTTTCCACTATATCAGCAAAGTTGAATAGCAAGGACAGCCATCCTATGGTCCACAAAAACTAAGATATTTATTATCTGACCCTTTACGGAAAAAGTCTGCTGACCCCTGAGTAGTCTAGTGTACAGGGCACCATGTCACTTTGCAACTTCAGTCACTGACTCTGCATAGCCATCCGGTGCGGTAGGTAGTAGTATCCTTGTTTCTGAACCCTTGCTTGAACTGGGCTCAGAAATGTTAAGTAACCTGGCAAGGTCACATGCAGCTAAGTGAGACATACTGGCTGAGAGACCAAGGCAGGTCTCCCTGACCCAAAGCCCACAGTCTGGCCTCTCTCCCACGCTGGCCTCTCTTGAGACAGGTCTCTTTTCCATTTCAGAACTGATTCTATGACTTTCTTTGCTTTTTATGGAAAGGCAAATGATATTTTATGAATAAGCATAAATTTGTCCTTTAGAAATATATGGCTTTTTTAATATTCCAGACAACAGGATCTCTGCTTGATTTCCATGTCCCGTGTAATGAGGAGGGCTTTACACAACGGAACTTACGTTTCAGCATGGAGAAATTCATGTTTTAATTTAATAATTTAGCTGGATGGAAGTTATTTCCCCATATAGGCAAATACTGAAAATTATAGGAAATGTAGTTTTAAAAATAATATTAATCGCATTTTCTAACTATTAAGATCCTTTTAAAATAATGCTTGTCGAATAGGGATGGAAAGGACTTAAGGAAATTGCTGATTAATTTCTATGAAAGTAACTATATTCAGCACAGGCAAGCTGAATCATATATGCAAAGAAAATTCACGATGCCGCACGGCCAAAGCTAGGACAGAATTTTTGCCAAGATCATGGCAGGTGCATTCTACTCTCAAGGAAAGCTAAACTTTGGTCTGCAAATGGGTTTGAAAAGAAATCTCAACATCTATGTTTACTTACGATGAATTACAGTTAGCACAAGGAAGAAATTTCTAATGATACAACAGGCGGCCTGAGAAGGTAGTGTATTTTCTATATTTGGAGGGTTTTAAGGGGTCTAATGACCGATTACGGAGAATGCTGAAAGAATATTCAAGGATTAGATGGGGTGGGCCAGGGAGCCATACTAGCGATCGTTAATAATTCTGCCAAACGGGGCAGTCTATGGGACTGGATATCTCTATTCATTCATTAGTTAATGGCTCTCCCACAGCAACCAATTCTCAGTATTTCAAAAGACAGATCCTTCTTGACTCATGACGGGGTTACGCCCTGTTAAACCCATTGTAATTTGAAAATATCTTAAGTCAAAAATTCACTTAATGCACTTAACTTACTGGACATCCTAGCTTGGCCTAGCCTACCTTTAATACGCTCAAAACACTCAGGTTAGCCTACAGTTGGGCAAAATCATCTAACACAAAGCTTATTTTATAATAAAGTATTGACTGTCTCTTATAATGTATTGAAGACTATACTGAAAGTAAACAACAGAAGGGTTATCTGGGTACAGAATGGTTCTAAGTGTATCAGTTGTTTACCCTCATGATCGTGTGGCTGACTGGGAGGTGCAGTGGCCACCGCTGCCCAACATCAACAGAGCATCGTACCGCGTATCACTAGCCTGATCAAAGATCAAAATGCAAAATTTGAAGCACTCTTTCTACCGAATGCGAATTGCTTTTGCACCGCTGTAAAGAAATCTTAAGTCTAACCATCATAAGTTGGGGACCATCTGTAAATTCATCCAACTCAGCGCTCAAAAACACTTTGCTGCCATTCTTTACACCCAAATGAGAGACTGGTTTTCTTACATGAAACAAACATATGTTAATTCTCTTTTATGGAAGATTTCATAAGCAGTTGCTACGCTCAAAGCCTAAGTGGGAAACATTTAGTTCACAAATCCTGTCTTTTCTCATATCTATGAGTTTATTATTATTCTTTAATTTAACCCATCTCCTAATTTAAAAGCAAAAGAGAAGCACGGGAAGAAGGAAATACTTTGCCTTTCCTAAAGAACTCGTGTGATTTTTTTATGGACTATAACAATTCTATAAACCCATTTTGTTCCAGCTACCAGGAAGCTCAGAGCCAAATTTAGAGCACAAAACAACAAGTATATGGGCCAATGGCCTGGTAATGCATCGTCTATTTCCAGCGCTTTGTCTTGTTTTGGTACTCCAAGTTATGTTTTTGGTCATTCTGATTTAAAATTTTATTCTATTATATGTTTCTTATAGATCAGGTGACCACATAATTGTTTAATTCAGGACACTTTGAGAATTGAAAGGGGAGCTATCAATAACTTCTCCAGGACAACAGATGTAAACTGGGACCATCCTTACACACCAGAACATATGCTTATCTTATATGTAGGGCGTCAGTCAAAAATGGGATTAAAAAAATAAAGCATTTAAAGATAAAACATTAGGGCTCCATTCTCATGATGGTGAACCAGTTTGGACCAACAACTTTTTTGGGATATGAAGTTAGAAAGGAGATGCTTTCTAAAGCTTGTTCATCAAGTATATAGCACGATCCCATGCACATGGCAAGGCTGCTTCTCTTTTTTAGCTTTCATGCTTTCAAGGAAAATAAAAAACCTAAAACTATAGCTTAAAGTATGCAGATGCTAAATAAATACATTTTTGAATCACATGAATACAGTGAAAACGTAAGAACAACCCAGTGTTCTCAATAAAGGTATACCTTGGATTCTGAAAATGGAGATCTTCATTATAGTCTAAGGGCTCCGCAAACTGAGAAAAGCATTTTGCCAGCAGTGGGGGTGGGGCTGGGAGGGGCTGCATTCTCTGAAACTTCCTGAGAATCAGGACAGCAACCACTTCCACATTTTACATAATGAACCATTTGCTCTGCGAATTTCTCTGAACAAGCTCTTAAACTGATTTGGACCTGACTTTCCCTTTTCAGTGTCCCTTTCCCTTGTCTAATTGACTCCCCAGTGCCATCATAACCTTGGTTTAAAGAGGCAGACTCCTTCCTTAGTTCCCAGGGACATCTCGAAGTGCAAATAACTTGGAGGAGTTTTAATGAAATGATGTCAGTGCTGACACTCAACTAGGTGGATTGTATTATTTTAAAACCTCCCATAGCAAACAGCCAGGACAAGGACCTCTAATTGAAGTCTTTAATGATCGGTTCCCAACTTCTGAATGAGAGGATCTTTGCTTCACTTTGAAGCTCAAGATCTTTTCCTGCTGAGATCTTTACACTGGGTGATTTTCTTTGTCTGCTCCATTCCAATTATGCAGTGATTTATCTCTTTCCACTTTCCACACTGCTTTTAGAATTATTCTAAGACTATTAAAAAAAACAAAAAACACCCCCCCCCCACTTCTTTTGAATGGAATATTCTTGAGTCAAAATGTTAAAAGTACCTACTGTTTGCAATATCCACACTACCATGATAATAATAGCTCACTATAATAATCATGATTTGGTTCAATGTAGCCACCCAAGAGTTTTTAAGTTTTAAAAAAATTCATCATATCTGCTGCTAGCTTAAAATGTTTTATTTTAAAACTTCAACAGTACAAGCAGCTAGGATATATAACTGATTTTAACAAGTAAGCTGTGGAACAATATATATAGGATGACCCTTATTTTATATTCTTTAATATTTATTTCATATAATACATATTACATCTATAATCTCTTTTAAAAGTTTGAAATAACACACAACAAATTATTTTTTAGTGGTTATTTCTTGTGGGGGAGTATTGGGGGTAAGAATAATAATGGCAGTAAGGTTTTTTTTGTGTTTTTTTTACGGTACGCTGGCCTCTCACTGCTGTGGCCCCTCCCATTGCGGAGCACAGGCTCCGGACGCGCAGGCTCAGCGGCCATGGCTCACGGGCCCAGCCGCTCAGCAGCACGTGGGATCCTCCCGGACCGCGGCATGAACCCGCGCCCCCTGCATCAGCAGGCGGACGCTCAACCACTGCGCCACCAGGGAAGCCCCGGCAGTAAGTTTTTATATGATATACTTGTGTATCTGAATTTTTTGAAACCATCTACTATATTTATATTATTATTTTAAAAACTAAGTATAGACACTATGGAAAAATCTAACCTAACGTGTATTAGTTTATATCCATAGCTACAGTGTTACTTTTACAGACCAGAGCCTATGTCTTATAGCTCTTTACTTGTCCTTAGAGATTAATATTATGTGGATATGAAATAATGTTGGACTGTGAACAAAAATAAATTAAAATAAATTGATCATCATCTGTGCTTTGGACTATACAGATTATTTATTTAGACCAGGGCTTGCAAGAGCAGGCTAAAGCTATGTCCTTTTTGGTATACACAATTCATATTCTCCTCATAAAAAATTGGAAGCACCCCACCCTTGGTCTGCAGTACTCTACAGTACAACCTAGTCTACTGCACAAGCCTACTTTGCTCCTTTACCTGCTCGCTTCTCTCTACAATCCAGTCTGCTATCCTTAGTGCAGGCTGTTAAAAATAAATGAGTACTGCTGAGCCAAATCCTTTTATAAAACCCCAGCGCAGCTGGTTCTTAAAAATGGTTGTGAGTTTGCACATCTAAAAACGAATCTGGGAAGACCTCTTGGGCCACATAGGTTCAATGGCAATAATATCATGTATTATTTTCTATCCCTTTAAACTTTATGCATCTTATATCCACATAAAATTTGATGTCATTACTTATAATGAAGTTAGCAACTTTTTAAATCCACTTATAAATAGCCTCTCCCCAAACACATGTCTATCCTGATAAGATGCTGGGAAAGAAGCCTGTGGGCTTTATTTGAGCGTGTAAGTTTCAACAAGGTTCTACCGGTAGGGAGCACAGGCTCCGGAAGCGCAGGCTCAGCGGCCATGGCTCACGGGCCCAGCCGCTCCGCGGCATGTGAGATCTTCCCAGACCGGGGCACGAACCCGTGTCCCCTGCATCGGCAGGCGGACTCTCAACCACTGCGCCACCAGGGAAGCCCTACTTTACTTTTGATTCAAAAGTAAATCCTGACTTAGGGCTCCAGGTCCCTTGGGGTTCACTCATGCCGCCTTGGGGGTCTCTGTGCCCTTTTCAGCATTTCAGTAGCTAACTGGAAAGGATACATTTATCTACAGTCTGGAAGCAAATGTCCGATTTCTTTGTTTCCTCATGAAAATCACTTGTTCACTTTATTAGTGTGCTATCCCAAGCTCTGGGCGGGGGGTGGGGCAGGCAGTGAGATACACCTGACTGTCAAAATTGTTGACCAACCAACACAAAGCATCTACCATTTAAGAAACAAAACTTTTAATAATAAAGAGTCACAGGAGAAAAATACTAATACAGAGAGAGAGAGCTTAGATAACATTGGTCTGGGCAGCTCTAGATGTCCACCCACTGTCTAATCTGGAAAGAGCTCTTTACTTGCCTCCAGCTAAATTACTCCCTTTAGGAATTTTTCACCCCTGCTACCCCAATAATAAGAGTGACGAGTTCTAGGACTTACTCTGGTCTGTTGCACTCTCGAACAGCTGTTTTGATACCCCCTCCACATGTTCTTGAGCAGGTTCCAAAGTGACTCCAACTTCCCCAGGATCCATCAGTCACAGGGACCTCCATTTCTTTGGGAACACAAAATCCAAACTTGCAGTGCTGTATTTAATAAGGGGAACAGTGAGGGAGAGCTCGGTGCTTGAGATATTGTAGGACCCGCTGTCCTTTTAAATACACCATACGTTCATTGTTTTCCATGTGCTGGTTTGAAATGCTACAATTTCATCATCTACGTGAGTCATGGAAACGGTAGGGAGTTTAATCTCGGGCTTAGTGGTTTTAGGCTGTGTCTTCATTTACCACTGGCTTGAATAAAACTGCCCAATGAGTGGCTGGCTCCAGGCTGTTAGGGTAAGTCCCATGGCCAGCCTAGAAGCACTCAATTAGTCTTCTTGGAAAAATGAGGCGTGGAAATGGGCTGTCTCCTGGTTGTAGACAGGGCCGAAATGAGTTATTGGATTTACATAGTGCATCTCCATTAACAAGGCCTAGAGATGTTGTGAGCCTGGTGAAATACAATGCTTTACTGCTCCTCACAGATTTGAAAACCAATTTTAATTAAATGGGAGAGGGAAAAAAAAGCTAGTTACATGATCCCTATAAACTCACTCTAGCAGGGCACACAGGATGAGACTAAAGCAAAAATGGACACACTACAGAGAGCCCTAAACTTTATTGCTTTTTGGTTACTAATGGTTTCTGATTCTGCAGCCTAGAGCAGGAAGAAGGCCATGATGCTTAAAGCAAAACAAAGTAAAACTCCTCAGCAGGACAAGTGAGTGGAGAAGCCCGTTTCAACCCTCTGCCATTGTTGGGGTGTGAGGCCCCGACACAAAGCCGAGGTCAATGAGCAATGGACAAAGGAAGAGGGGCAGCAGTGGCAGCAGGAGGGTGACGCCCTGCTGCTCGCTCAGATCTCTGAAGCGGAGCTGGTGGTGGCCACTGTGATTTATCCACAGGGAGGACACAGGCACGGAGTTTAGAAGCAGAGTAGCCTGGAGGCCAGGCGGTGGGGAAAGGGAACAGATAAGAGGCTGGTGAAGCCTCAGTCAATGGCCAGTCCCAGCAAAGGTCTGGCGAACAATTATTTTAAAGAGTGCAGTTAGGCTTTCTCTCTTCTGCCCGGCCTTCTCCCTTGTAATTACCCTCCTGAGTATCTGAGGACACATTCCTTTTCCTGGGCTGTTTGGCTGAGGTTTAAAAGGTTCGGCATCCAAAGAATCCTGGGCAACTCTGCACCCAGGAAATGAGGGCAGAGGTGACCGCATCACTCCCTGAGATCATTTTATAGCTGTCTTTACAGCGGTCTTGAACATTTCTTGGAATATATGCACAGAAAATCAATGAGAGGCAGCTTGGTCTAGAGCGCCACTATCCAATAAGAATGTAACATGCGTCACATATGTAATTTAAAAAATTCTAGCAGCCACATTAAAACAAGTAAAAAGAACACTGAAAGTAACTTTAATATATTTTATTTAGCTCAGAATGTCTAAGACATTACTGTGTCTCCATGCAATCAACATAAAATTATAAATAAGGTTTTTTCCCACACTTTCTTTTCCGTGATAGACTTTTAACACCTGGTGTGTATTTTCATTTTAGCACATTTCAGTTCAGACTGACATTTCAAGTGCTCGCCAGTCAGGGGTAGCTAGTAGCTGCCATATCGGACAGAGCAGGTCTTAAGGGGACAAAGCTTAGCAGGCAAACAGTCTGGTGGTGTGGGATGGCCATTCTACAAACTAACTGTGACCTCGGGTGAATCACCGAACTCTACTTCCATAGCTGAAAAATGGGGACCTACCTGCCAAAGTTGTTTTGAGTATAACATGAGACAATGTATGGAAAGCACCTAGTACACAGCTGAGCACATAGGAGACCCAACTTGAACAAGGTCTGTAATAATAAGAGCAAATATTTACATAGCACTTAACATTTGCCAGGCATTGTTCTAAGCGCTATGTCCTCACAGCACACTATGAAATAGGTACTACTATTACCCCCATTTCTACAGAAAAGAAAATGGAGGCACAGGGAGGTTGATGTCAAACATCTGGTAAGGGGCTGAGCTGATAATGAAACACAGACAATCTGGCTCCAGAGTGCATACTCTCAGCTGTGACACATGCTGCCTCTCAACTGTGAGCAAATGGGAACAACTGTTGACATCTAAATAAAGACTGAAATTTAAAAGCAGATTAATGAGATGGTTAGGTAAGGCTGACACTCCAATGTGTCTACCCAATATCCATTCTCTCCTTCATCCTTATTAATAGAATCTATATTTCCCTGGATTCTTGTATAGATAGGAATGCTCAAAGAGATGGCAGCAGAATTCATTGGGTCAGATTCCTGGGAAGGTCCTTTTGCCCCTTTGTTCCTTGCCCTTTGGCTTCATGCTGCCCAGGACTCAGAGTTGATGGCTGGAGCTAAAGCAGCAATTTTGTGACTTTGAGGATGGTGGCCATTTGCATATGATTGTAGAGCAGAAAGAAATTAGGAACCTGGGTCTCTGATGATTTTGTAGACCGACCATAATAGCTCCATGACCTGCCTACCTCTGACTAGTTTTTTGTGTGTGTGTCAGAAAATGAGCCAACTTGCTTACACTACTACAATTTGGTCTGACCTGAACAAAAATCCTAACTAATAAACAATTGAGGTCACAGCTGATGCCCAAACTCAGCCATCAAATCTTGACGCCAGGTACACATTTTATAAATTCTACACACTAAGGAGAATGCTCCTATGACTAGTCATGGACTTTCATAATGAAATTTGTCTGTAAATACATTTTTTTCCTCATGTCACTTCAGTCTTCAATCTGTTGGCCTCTCTATTCTATAGACTCTACCTCCACACAAGAATAATCTTCAAAGCGACCATAATTCTCATTAAGCATTACCATAAACCAGAGAAGAATAAGGGCATAGGTTAAGCAGAGTGTTGCCATTCAGCACTGGATTCAAATGTCCTCATAGGGTCCCATTTTAAAAGAAAACCTAATTAAAAATTCACCTGCAAATTAAACATTTCTTACTGATACGACCACTGGCAGGGGTTCACAGGGGAGGGAGAACCTCAGAGGAAGAGGGGAAGAACCTGAGGTGACAGAGGCTGGACATGGGGACTGTTTGGCGAATATGTATCAAGATAATCTATTTTACCAGGAATTTGAACAAACAATAATTATATACTGGAAAAGCCATTACATCATAACAAAGCATTAGGGGCTACTGGAGCCAGAGCCGAAATACATAGTCAGCCTTTCCTCAAAGTGCTCAAAACCATTTAAATGATATTTTACATAAATGTTCTTTCTGAGATTGGAAGAACAATTTGGAGGTCAATTTTGTCCCAAGGAGGCTTAAAACACAAGAGTTTCAAATCTCAGATTTACAAACAGGGTTAAAATGAAAATGTTAATGGACTTAAGAAGAGAATGGAGAAAATAGAAGGACATGAGAGAGTCATTCATCAAAATAACATTGTGTCAGCAACCCAAGACAGATTACTGCTGACGGAGCAGGGCAGAGAGAAGAGAAAGAAAAAAGAAAAAATTAACCCAGCAGCAAACGGATACAGAATTTACTAGAGAAAAGGATAAGGTTTTACTGCCAATTCTATGAAAACAAAAGCGAAATGGAAAAACACAAAGAACGTCTATGCCAACATATTTACCATCTTATTTGTAAAGTGCATAAATGTTCTTCTGGGGAATAAACAAATGAACATCCACATCTTTAATATGAGTTGCTAGACTTAGCCGCTTTTCTAAAACAAACTAAAAATGTACCTATCATGTTCTCCACATAGCTGCTTCTCTGAAGGTGTTCCGAATCTGCCTTTTGGAATGCCTTGATGTCTCTTGCTTTTGCTGAACAAAAGCATACAAGGGAGATGTTTTCTGAAAGATCTCCCCAATTATTTCCCCATTTGTCAGGTATAAGATTACCATGCAATCTCTTATTTTCTGTTTCTGTTACAAAAACAGAAGACTAGAAGAAGACACAACAGACATCTTCCCAGGTTCTGTGCTCCACGATTGACTGGGATACCACAGTACTACATGGAGCGTGGTAGCCTGTACATGACTATTTTACTAAATACAATTCATTTCATCATACAATTGAAAGCTCTACTTTGTTATGGTTTTTCCAGCAGTAACATGTGTCAGAAATAGACATAGTAGGTGGGTGCATCAGATTGACTAAGAACCATGACATAATACCAGTGATTTTTTTGAGCTCAGACAGACTCCATTTAAATATATAGTTGGCTGGCTCCAACTCAAGCCAACTAGCCAAGCTGTCAACTAGATACCATGTCTATTGTCATCTCCCACCAACTGAGAGCAGCTATAGGGGTCACTGTGTTTAGAAGGACTCTGAGGCCACATCTTCATTTATGAAGAAAGAGTGAATGCTTGATGGCTGCCATGGAAACCCAAGAACCACATCCCCACTCAAACCTGTGATCCTCTGGCCATCAGAACTTTGAGTTAGATGTTTTGCAAAATGTGAAAGGTTCACTATGGCCAAGGAGATATATTTCTTCTTAATCTAATGAAAGGTGCGGTGCAGAAACTGTTATGCCTATGTCCTTAGGCTGTTTTCTCAGGCAGCTCCTGGAGAAAGCTGTATTCTCAATTGCTAAGGTGCTAGCCATCGAGAAGTGAGACCAGAGCTGATGGAGTAACCAAGCTAAATCAAGTGAAAAATCATCTTCATTATAATTTTATAAAACCACCCTAATAAAATTTAAAAAATAAAAAAAACACTCTGAGAAGTGACTAGATAAGCCACTCGTTCTCCTATTTGACCATGGAAACTTAAAGAGCTCAGTGAGCTTGAGTTATGGACACTCCTGTGGACCCTGCAGCTCCTTCAGACAAAGAAAGCAAAGGAGAGAATTGGGAAGGGAGTGGGTAGGGTGTGTGAGGACTCTGCCCTGAATGAGCTGAATGACCTTGGGCAAGTCACTTCTCTTTTCTGTTTCCTATCTATAAAACTGGGGAAGGGACGGTTAAGTTCCTCATCTCTGAGGACCCCATGTTTCCATGGAAACACTCTGGGGGCCACTGATTCCACAAGGCAAAGTAGAAGAACAGAAAATGAGATGAGAACAAAATATTAAAAGTGAGTAAAGTTGACAATGAGAGAAGAAAGGAAAAAACTTACGTAAGGATAACATGAGACTCAGATATAGTACAGGGATTACCTCATAGGTAAGTGAACATCATTTTTTGTATGGATTAAAAAAATCAGGTTTATATCTAAAACTTTTTGTAACCAAAGCCTTAACATACTACTTTTTTTTTTTTAGATGGACACCAGGGGCAAAAGGTTGCAATAATCATATTCCTAGTTGCTGGGACATTGTTATCATTGCGTTGTACAAGCAGCAGATTTTGTTTGGTTATTAACCAATAAGTAGGAGCCATTATGACCAACTCAGAATGTGGATTTGGATGTATCTCAGGTGGCATCACAGTGCCTTAAAGGGGTCAATACAGGCTGGGAAAAGCCTTGTACCCAAGTAGTGAGCACAGTAAGTCTTCCCGTATTTCCGTAATTTTAAGATGTTCCACCAGCTTAATAACGGCCTTCCAGTGCCACCCCAAAAGAAAGAGGAAGAGAGAGAAAGAGAGAGAGAGAGAGAAAAGAAACGTTACCTCACATTAAATGTACGCATAAACTGAAAAGCACATTGGGATTTAAAAAACATTAAAATGAGAAAAAGTATGCCTTAAAATCAAGGCAATAATGATAGCTATGTCCCTCCTGTCAGTATTACGCTATAAGGTAAGTCTGCACAACTTTCAACAGTAAAGTTGAACCTCCTGCCTCAAAAAAGTATTCTGCATGCTGAAATATGCTACATTAACTTATGTTCTAAACAATGGTGACTGAGCCTACAGCCCAAATCTTGCCCATGTCTGCCCCAAGACAGAAGGACGGATCGGGGCGTTACTTGCCTTTCCAGGCTCACACTCGGTCCCATCAGCCCAGGGCGTGTGCTGAGTCCGGCAGCCTTTGTGCGCTCCATCCACGTTATTGCACCAGAGCCGTCTACACTGCATCTGCGCAATTCAGTTGAATGACAATTCAGTGACGATGTGATTAGACGATATCAAGCAAGGCAATGGTTGCTTTCAACTAACATTTTGCCAATGATGTAGAGCGTAGGTTAGAAAGAGATTTTTTTCTTGGTATGATAAATGATAAAATATTTCAACGGATAGAGAGAGCAGCCCAGGAGACACATTTCTATGCCTGGGAGGACTTGCCGGGGTGTCAAAGGGGAACTACTGTGCAACAGAAACATACGAGATGTCATATGGTCCTAGTAACATCTCCCCATATTACAGATAAGGAAACTGAGCCTGGCAAAGAGTAAAGTATCACACTGGAAATATGTGATGTGAGTTTAGGTTTGCAATGAGCTGCGACTGGAGAGTGGGTTTTGAGTTACGTTGTGATTAGAGTTAACGTTTGGCTTGATGCTAAAACTGGTGTTTTTTCCTACTAAGCATATATTGTCATGATCATATTATGACTCTTTTCGAGGGCTTTCAGGGGTTGTCAGAGGAAAGAAGGGACAAAATATCATGAAATATTTCAGGTATATAAAAAGTATGAACAATAACATAACGGATACCTGTGTGTCCACCACCCAAAGAAAGAAAGAAGACTTCACAGGCTCAGCTGAATGCCATGCACACTCATTCTCAAACCCAATCCCTTCCCCCTCTTCCCACAGGTAACCACTGTCCTAGTGATGCTCACCATCTCATCATTCCCACTGCTTTTACTACAAATGTATAAATATCTATCAATAATATACAGCATTTCAGCTTTAAGCAAACAATGCTGTTAGATATTTCAGAATATATGGATACATCCTACAACTTCCTGTTTTCCCCCTCTACACACTATGTTTTTTGAGTTATCCAAGTTGACATATTTAGCTCTATTTCAGGCATAGTTTTTAAAGATAATTTTTCCCCTGATGATGAAAATAAACAATATTCATAGTAGAAAAATTCAGAAGCTACTATTTTTTAATAGAAAAAAAGCTTTATATGATCCAGTCTTTCCTGAAGCTTTTTTCCCCCTTTTACATTGAGAACCTACTCTGTAAAATAATTGTTCATCCTGTTATTTTAATTTAAAACTATAGCTAGAGCATGTTCCCTTGTAGAGTTACTTTTCAATTTTTGTATAATATTGCAGTAAATGGAGATACTATAGTTTGCTTAACCTTTCCATTCTTGGGCATGTGCATTACTCTGCATGTTTGCTAGCATGAGTAACAGAGAAACGAATATAATCATAGATACATTTTACAGAAAAATGTGGTTACTTCCATGGAATCACTGTACCTGCCAATTTACCATGCTATCTCTGAACCACTCCCAGCAAAATAAACAAACAAATACACCAAAGAATAGAATGGGGCATCCCAGAGAAGCACAGTTCTGCTGATATGCCTCCTGATAACCACTGGATCAAATCACTGGTCCAAATGTCCATGACACATACATCAAAGTATCACACACTTGCCAGCTGAGCTACCACCAGAAACAGTTTCAAGCCCCAGGTGGTCATAGGCCACAGCTTCGACAAGCTAAACCAGGGAAACAGGTCTGTCTCATGAATTCCTGAATCTAGAAGAGCGCCTATAATAAAAGTCATCTGGACGAGGCAGTGGGAAGAAAAGGAGACAAGGAGGGAAAAGGGCTGAGCTCTGTCATTACGAGCTTTGTAACCTCGTCCCCTCTGAGCCGCACTTACCACTTATAAAATGAAAATGGTAATGGCATCTGCCTTTTGGGCTGAGAGTGAAATGAGAAAGTTCAGGGAAAGCCCACATGCAACACCGAGCACTATTACTGTCTATCGCCATCATCACTATTACTATCATCATTAATAGTCAATGGACCATTCAATGAGTGGTTTATGTTAAGAGTGAGAATCCAATGGAAAACTATGAATTCAAAAAAAGTCCAGAATCCATTTATGAGGGTAGAAACGGCCCCCAGATACTTACCATATACGGGCACACCTGAGAACCTGGTCCAAAAATCAATTCACATTGTTTATTCACGTTGTAAAGGAGGCCTGGCAGTTGGAGAGGCAAAGGATAGGGTCTGGATTCAGGTTCGTTAAGCAGACACTCGCCGTAACCAGTGCTGTGGAAAGCAGAAAAACAAAGATGGTGAGGGCAGTGGATAAGATATGGCTGTCAAAGGCTCCAGATGACAGTGAAGGCCATTCTGTCATTTTAATGGTACAGAAGATGGTTCCTTTTTTTGTATTTGTTTTATTCATTTCATCCAAACTTGAGTCCAGAAGCTGAAGTTCTATTTTCAGTGCATACTTGTTTGTGGAACCACCGGCTGTGCATACAACATAACCAGGAGGAAATATGTAGCTGTTCCAGAATTTACCACCTTTCGGGGCAATTACCTATTTATTTATTTATTTTGCGGTACGCGAGCCTCTCACTGTTGTGGCCTCTCCCATTGCGGAGCACAGGCTCCGGACGCGCAGGCTCAGCGGCCGTGGCTCATGGGCCCAGCCGTTCCGTGACATATGGGATCTTCCCGGACTGGGGCATGAACCCGTGTCCCCTGCATAGGCAGGCGGACTCTCAACCACTGCACCACCAGGGAAGCCCACCTATTTATTTTTTGACGTCTTCTCCAATAGAGTAAAGTGTCTTAGGGGTAAAAATAGTGCCTTTTTCACCCAAGCATGGGGCCCTGTCCATAACAACAAGTGTTTAGTAAATATTTGCTGATTTGCTTAGTGTTACAATAAGAAACACTTTAGATCATCTGGTTAAAAAAAACACACATACTCACACTCTCTCTCTCTCTCACACACACACACACACACAAAACCCCCAGCAACCTGCCAGTTCTTCCATGTTTCTGCAAACACCTCTTCTGGAAAATTCACACCCGGTGAGTTCTGATTAACAAAACCCCCTCTTCCCTGTGGCTGGGGAAACATACACCCAGTGACCTTGGGACAATCACTTAACCTTTTGTACATCTGGGAGAGAAGAGCAATAAACCTGTTACACAAGGTTGTTGTATAATGTAACTGGATCCTTGAGCAGCCTGGGGGGAAGCTTAAAAAAGCAACAAGAAAAGAGAGAAGGAGAAAGAGTCAAGGAGATAGAGAAAGAGAGAGACAGAGAGAGAATGTTCTCAATTCGACAATATGGAGGTCTGTGCAATTTTCATCCACCCATGTAACGTTCTTTGGGGGCGTCTCACTTCCCCACCCCTTTCCGACACCGAATTACTAAGTTAGAAGCACATAAATATTTGTGGCCTTCCTTCATCATGTCACCATATTCATGGTCCCTTCCCCAAGACCTGCAGAGATTTCACAGCTTTACCAACAATGAAGCAACATTTACATATTCTCTTTAAGATCCCAACCTTTTCCTTGAGCTCAGTCTGTAATCTTCTAAATTCTGATGAGGACATGAACTACACAGATGTCAGAGAGTATTTTTCTTTTCCCTCCTCCCAGGAATGTCAACAAAAATAACAACTCAAAAGGAATGCTTGACTCTACATTTTCTTTCCCACAATTAGTTCACTGCATGGAGGCCAGATACTAGCATGAAGGCTGTGCTCAAAGAAAGTTCGACTCTTACTCTAAAAATTCAGTGATGTATTTTCGGCTACACTTTGACCACATCCAGGGGTTGGTGTAGAAGTTCAGTGTTGGGGCCATGACATGCTGGGGACTCTTAACTGCTTCTTCTTTGCACTTATTGTTGTCATCATGAGGCATGTTGAACCTAAGGCCAAGGAGACAATGATATAAAAAAGTCAATAAACACTAAGGGATAGAGCTGTTATAATCGCATTGAGAACGCATCTTAGAGAAAACATTCAACTGACTACTGCATTATGGATAAGAACCTGAGTCCTGGTGAGCAGAACAAAACCTACTAGAGGATTAAAGGCAGGGAGTAGAATAAAACATACTTCTGACCCAACGGAATACAAAGTGCCTTCAATGTAAAAAAAAAAAAAAAAAAAAGTGAATTGGGCCACTATTTGGTTTAGCTGTACTTCTTGGAATTGCAGAGGCTCTGCATGTGCTGTAGTTGGTGCTAGAATACAGTAGTTGGAATTCCTAATAAGCTGCTGAAGGCCAGTTTATAGAGTCAAGAACTTGGCAGGTTATGATAACACTGTGCACATAAAGAGTCAGTCAACTGTCAAAAGTTGAAGTCAAAAGCTTCCTAATGAGAGGCTCAGGGTGGGTCTTGGCATCTCTTCTTCTTTGGGTCAGGCTGACAGATGCTAAAACCCTGCAAGTATACCGTCATAGAGGCATGCAAAGTTCGTGCACAATAAAACCCATTAAGAAAAACTGCAAGCATGGAAACGAGAGGCACGCCGATCCAGTTGGCTTAACCCAGAGATGGCAAATAGTTTCATGCTTCATGCCAATTACAATTGATCGGTACCAGCTTCCTGAAAATCTGGGCACAAAAGTATTCTTAAACTAATCCAGGTTCTGCCCAAGAAAAGGCTGTGATGGAGTGCCAACATCCTCTTGGGTCTGGGAGGGAACTCGGCAGCGGCATTAACACATATTTGCCATTCTTGGCTTAGAGAGAGGAAGTGGAGAAAAAAATGACAGGAAGCATTTCTCAATCCAGAAACATCAGTTCTATGACCCACATGCCTTTCTCAGTAAGATAATTATCCATTGGGTAACAAGCTCACAGGGGCTGTCCTCTGGATGACTATTCCGAATCACAAAATTGATGTATATGATTAATTTGGCATTTAGGGAGGAATTCCCCTCACTAGTTCACCTTGAGTTACAAAAACAAGGGAGTCAGAAAGAAGTATGTAGACTTGCTTCATATAACAATAAAAGCTGGAATAAAAGTCTGTGAAGTCCATACCAGTAATTTCTCATGTCTGATTTCCTTTTTCTTTTAAAAATTTGGCCCCCTCTATAATTGCCAGATGGGAAATGTAAGACGGGAAAACTCCAACTGTCTTGGTTGAGCTTAATAGTAATAAACGCTTAAGAGGCTATTTTCTTACAGGAATGACTGCCCAGGTTTCCAAATCCCAGCTGCAGAGTCAGTGTAATACCTCCATCAACAAACCTAATACAAGCAAAGTTTTCAAATCTTCCTTGGTTGTTTCTCTCTGGTGCAAAGGAGCTAGTGTTTATTCCCCATGCCACCATGACTTGATAAAATACAGTTTATTTCACCGTGTAAACAGAAAACTTTTTTTTTTCATTCAAATGTTAGGCACGTTTGCTCATAGCAGGGGTGGTATAACAACTATTCATTGAGCACTTACTAAAAAATAATTCCCAAGACTTTTTTAGCATTCACAATGCTCCAGCTGGTGTGTTAAATGCATTCGATGCTTTATTTCATTTAATTTTACTTGATTTCATTTAATTTAAAATTATTTTATTTATTAATTTTATTTGACCCAATGAATAGTGTGCTATTACTATCCACATTTTACAGAAAAGGAAACTGAGTTGTAGAGAAGTTTAACTATAAATATTTGATCAAGGTCACATGGTTACTCAGGGAGCTGGGATTGGAGTCTACTTCAGACTGATTCTAAAACCTCCCGTTTGGGAAAACATACAAACTACATTCTCTCCTATGAGGCAAGTTGCGGAAGATTTGTCAGAAACACTGTGTAAGGATTTCTGTATTCAGTAGAGACTCAATTACCTCTCGAATTCTTCCTGATTCTTAGATTCTGGGTGTCTATGAAGCTGGTACGAGAAGCCAGGAGCTATTTGTGAGCATACAATGACGCTCAACAGATACAAGGTCAGTTGCTTTTTCCTCCCAACATCTCTTGGGTTTTATATTATCAGAAAGTCATGACTGTAACGACTTAACATTTAATTTTGAAAAAGTTCATTAGAAAATCTGCTACGGAGTACGGTGGCAAATTTTTTTTAAAAAGGATTTTTACTTTTCTTAAAATATGAACAAAGCTATCTCAAAGAGACAAGGCGCCAAAAGAAAAATAATTCATTAACAGGCTAGCAGTATACTTTCTGTTTAAGCCACAACTCACAGCATTCACCAATTATTTCATTTCTTGCTTCCTGACACTTTTGAGATGAGGGGTATATGTATTGTTTCCATCTTATAGGAAGGGAAACAGCATATATTTTCCTCAAGTCAAGGGGAATGTTAGAACAATTCCATCCAGAACTTGGGTATCTGGCTGCCTGCTGACTCTGCCTTAGAACTGGTGCTCCAACATCATATGCTCCTACGCCAGCATTAGCTACTACGCTTTGGGTAGTTTAATATCTCTAAGTCAAACACAGGGACACAATGGTATCTACCTTGTGGGGATTATAAAGATTAAGGGAAATAACGTAAATGAAAGCTCCTAGAACAATGTCAACAACATGGTTTTTGCAGGGGGAGATGTTTGTTAACTGTGAATTGAGACTTCTCTATAGCTTAAAATATTTTGGTTTTGCTACTCAAAATTCCTACTTTCCTTAAAATGTCAATTTTATAAACTGGCTATCTAAAAGGGGTTTATAAACTCTTTTGGGGAAAGGAATTAACAGGAAATTAATTGTATTTCTTTAACCAGTATATTCTTGTTAGCCATATTTTGGGGGGAAATGTTAATCTGTTAATCACACAGGGACTTCCCTGGTGGTGCAGAGGTTAAAAATCTGCCTGCCAATGCAGGGGACACAGGCTCGATCCCTGGTCCGGGAAGATCCCAAATGCTGTGGAGCAACTAAGCCTGTGCACCACAACTTCTGAGCCTGCACTCTACAACCCGCGTGCTGCAATTACTGAGCCCGCGTGCTGCAAGTGCTGAAGCCCGCGCACCTAGAACCCTGCTCCACAGCAAGAGAAGCCACCGCAGTGAGAAGCCCGCGCACCGCAACGAAGAGTAGCCCCCGCTCTCCACAACTAGAGAAAGCCCGCGTGCAGCAACGAAGACCCAAAGCAGCCAAAAAAAAAGAAAAGAAAAGAAAAAAAATCACACAAACTCTTGCCCTTTGAATACATTTCTATCTCTGGAACTTTCCCCATTCCATTCTCTGGGGGCCACCCTATTCCTCACTATGAAATCTACACCTCCTATTTATATGTCTCACATAATTTACCAGATTTCTTGTAGAACAAACAAATGAAAATCCCCCAAAGACTCTGTTAAAATAAGTTTGGGGAAACTGAGTTAAACGAAATCAACACTTTAATATAGGACTTGTCAGAGCCTTTACTTCATGCCATTTGGCCTTGGCATTCCAAGCATGGCTAGACTAGGAAAAATTTTTTTAAATCACTGGATTACAAAACTCTATTTTTCCCCCATGGACCATTCTCTTGGAATCAGTGTTAGAGCCCTGTACTTTGGGAAATGCTGGTAAAATGAATAGTTTTCAAACCTAGTTCCAAGAAATCCTTGAGTTTCATGAAGATGTTTCAGAAATCAAAGGACAGAGAGGCAGCTGACTAAGCAGGACTCTGATCTGCCACAAGGGCTTAACTGAAAGTCATGCCTCTTTTATTCTCTAAATATTGGGCATCTGACGAGATTTCCTTTGGAGAAAAAAAAAGGGGTGTGCTCTTAAAATATGCTGGGAAATATATGCATTATACGTGGAGTTGGATTAGAGATACCTCTGTATATGCATCTTGCTTTATGCCTATTACACTACACTGCACATAAAGTGCCTTAAAAAAACATTTGGTGCATGAAAAAGCTTGCTCAATACATGATGTTATCTCTAAATAAAGTTAACATCTGACATGCAGATTGATACACAGCTGTATTATACTAAGGACATCTTTTGAGAAAATTATTTCAAAAGGATATAGTATGAGTAATTTAATCATTCTAGAAAGAAAAGAAGGCAGATCAAAAACCCAAAATAATTTTGAATAAATGTATACTCTTTTGCCCCATGTTCTAACCAGGCTCTGGCTCTAAAGAACAAAAAGGAAAAGCCAATTTTATAACGACCGGACACTTAGTGAACATAATTAGGAAATAGTTTCTTCTCTGTATCTTTGTTCATTTTTTTCCCCTAAAAGAGGGATAGCTCTGTTCCAGAGGCTAATATCTAAAGGACAACCTTAGATATAACTAAAATCAGGAATGATCTGGGTTTGGGAAAATCCTGTGGACCACAGCAATGTTGGAGGATCCTACTAAACAAAGATGCTGTGTCAGGTAAGTTCTCTGCGCTGATATACCCTCTGCTTCAGTGGAAGGGGTAGAAAGGCCCCCTTTTTTTCCACTTTGCAGTAGGAAAGGAGCATATTAGACCTTGCCTAGACAACTTGTACAGTTAAACCAAAGAGATGCATGAGCTATGGCTGAAGAGGGTGCACTGTATTTATTTAGCTTCCCAAAGTCAAAGTAATTTCTGCCAGCTACATTCCAAGCTTTTCAACCCTGCAAACTCAACTATGATTCAAGAAGCGTCTTATACCCTCTAAAGTCAAGTGAATGCTCACTGATGTGAAGGAACATAAGTTTTAGGTCACTACCAATTAAATGAAAATATGGAGAAGAAACGTACACATGGCCCAGTTCATGGGCTATTGTAAAAGCTGTACTCAATCCACTGTCTTCACTGATAGAGCAGCTTCTGTAGGGATCACAAATGGTTCCCAGTTCAGCCAGACCTATTAGAAGGGAAAAAAAAAAACCCACAAGGATTTACTTTAAAAAGCATTTGTGGCTTGGAAGAAAAACATGTCATAAACTGTTGTAGCCAGAGAGGATACGCACAGTGGACTCACCTAAGGTATCACATTTGTCATGAGCTCTGCAGATATCCTGTCTGAAAGCAAAGCAGACTTAGGGTCTTGACACCAAAGAGTAAATGTCAATACAAGCAAACACTTTAGAATCTTCCAGGTATTCACAACATCACCACTTTAGGGGGGCGGGGGGGGGAGGGTACTGGTTTTACAAAAAGCAGACTAACAGAGTCAGGGATTTGCAACTCAAAAAAGTTTAGGAATCACTGGTTTACAGATTAAAAGCTACACTGAGAGGTCTCCTTCTGCCACAGGGGTAGCCAAGGGCAAGTGAAAACCTTTCCGTCCAGGATTTTTCCTCATACCTTGAAGCAAGTGATTCTAGTTTCTGAAGAACATTCTGAGAAGGCTCTAAATGCCTTTCATTTAAGTGGATCTAAGAGGAAGTGTTTGTGACCATATCAAAGGTGACCGATGGGAGACACACTAGGCCAGCAGACCTCTTTGCTGCCCTGCACAGCATTTTAAATATTTTTGAGCTAGAAGCTACCATTTAAAAATTGGGAGATTTCACATTTTCCAAAAGAAGTATCCTTATTTCTGGTTTCTGGTTTACAAAAGCTGGCAACACTGGACTTATATCCTGCATGGTAACGAGCTCAGTGGGAATGGCAGCTGCCCGCTCTACACAGGTGTTTACTTTCAGACCTGCCTAACACGTTTACTGCCTACTTGGTGGCGATGGGGGTTATTCTGCCCTCCTCCACCACACACCCTCAGACGGCATGTGGCAACGTCTGGACAACACTTTTGGTTGTGACAGTTAAGAGGGGGGAGAGTTACCGGGCAGTAGTAGGCAGAGACCAAGGACGCTGCTCAGCATCCTGCAGGGCACAGGGCAGTCCCCACAGCATAGAATTATCTGATCCGAAATGTCAATAGTGCTGAGGCTGAAAAACCCCGGGCTAGGGGCTGGCTACCAGGAATATATGACCCCATCCCATCAACGTGACCAGAAACTAAACGACTGGAGGAACAGACATCCATATACCTCGTTACAAGAACTGCTGTATCATGCTGGATTCCACCTGGATGGTTCTTTGAATGCTGCCACTGGCAAAAGTTTTTTAATGTTGTCTGGGCATTAAAAGATATGGAAGGTCCTTCCTAAATACAGAAAAGAATTATGGTTGGTCCGTTGCACCAATACCAATTAGATATGCCATTTCGGATACAGAGAGAAGAAAGAAGAAAAAAACTTTATTACCTGTTCATTATGAATCACAACTAAGTTCACAATTACAATATTAATTAAATTTCCAATACTTGGGTCTTTATAGATAGAGGCTACCTGCAACCGAGATAAATTTTTCAAAGTTAATTGTGAACTCCGTGTAAGCAATAAGCAATTCACTTCTTATGCTGGGCTCCACTTCTTTTTATGGTTCATGCAACATATGCATTTTGGAGCTGTGAATTTTCATTCAGTCAACAAACATTTCTTAAAAGTCTCTTTGTAAAATTCATAGACGGCAGCTTTAGACAGTAATGAATGCAAACAACTTTAAATTTCAAGGTGTTTTCCAAGGAAACTGCATTGCCATGTAACTTAGCAGTTCTTTGTGCCAAAACACTGGATATTAACTTTTGATCAAGCTTTTTCATCCCAGTTGAAGCTGGATTGCCATTTATGGAATCTCACATGGACCACATACTTGCTAATACTGCTGTTGTACCAACCATTTGTGTTCTCCACAACTGGTAACCTGTTTTTTTTGTTGTTGTTGTTTGTTTTCATTATTATTGTTAATTACGAGAGCTAACATCCATTGAATGCTTACTGTGGACTAGATCCTTGCTGAAAACTGCACAGCAACATTCTGGGCTAGGTGTGACTATAATCTTTGCTCAACAAATGAGGAAACTGAGGCTCAGAGAAGTTAAGCAACTTGTCCAAGACTAAACAGCCAGCAGTGAGTAGCAGAACCAGAATTCTCAGCCAAGGTCCATTTGACACTGAGGCCATGCTTGTCGTCAAAATCCTTGACAGGTCTGAATATATGGGTTAGAAATGGAGTTGAGTCTATGCAAGGCCTGACTAGGTTTTCCTTTCCCTCCTCCAGGACAGGAGAGGGCTGGGGCACATGGGACTGAGCTTGAGGAAGTGGGGTGAGGGAGAGTGGGGAGAGGAGGCAGGTGGGGTAAGGGTTGGGGAACACAGTGGTTCACAGCAGTGCAGGGAAACACAAAGAGAACCACAGGCCACGGAGAAGGAAGGAGAAATTTTAAGTCAGTGATCCCAAACGGCTGCTTTTCATATTCATTGGGGGAATTTAATACAAGCAGATTCCCATTCAAATAAACTAGAATCAATCTATTAATAGGAAGGCTCTGCTGAGGCTTAAAATGAAGGCAGAGCACATGGGCTATTATGGAACAATCTCCAGTGTTTCAAGAAAACAGCAATATGTAACACCGTGTATGAGAATGTGCCATCTCTGAAAAAGAAAAAAGTGTAGCCATACATATGTGCTTAAGAAACATCCAGAGTTGCCTTGTCCAACATGGTAGCCACTTGTCACGTGACCACTGAGCACTTGAAATGGGGCTTGTCCGAATTGAGATGTGTTCTGAGTGTGAAACATATACTGGGTTTTAAAGACTTAGTACGGAGAAAAGTTAGTCTCGTTAATAATTCTGTAAATGATAACATTTAGATATAAAACAAAATACATGATTAATTTTACCTGTTTCTTTTATGTCTGTGTGCGGCTAACAGAAAATTTTAAATTACATGTATCTACATTTTAAAAAAATTACGTGTGTGACTTGCATTATATTTCTATTGGGCAGTGCTGGTTAGAAAGACGGGCAAATAAACTTGTCACAGTGGTTGCCTCTGGGAAGGGGCCTGGGAGCCTGGGTGGGGAAAGGCACTTCAGCCTTCTCACTAGTCTTTGGATCTGCTTGATCTGTTTTTCAATCACACAAATTTATTATTTTCTCAATTCAAAATGGGAGTAGAAAAATTCAAAATGGGAGAGATTCCTAAGACTCACCCCAGAGCTACTTAATTAGAATCCTGGGGAGGGAGACAGAGACATTTTCCAAAGCTCCACCAGTGCTTCTGATTCACAACCAGCATCCACAAGTCTTACTGGTGACCCACACCTGGCTGTGCAAATTCACGTGTCAAAGGGCACTGGTTTTGGGAAGTGGACAAGCTGAAGGTCCCATGCAGTCCCTAAGCCACTAGACTGGCTTTACATGACCATGGGCAAGCAACCCAACTCCTTTGAGGCTCAGTTTTCTTATCAACAAAATGAGAATGACAATTTACCTAGCAGAGTTGCCAGGAGGATTAGAGATGATGCCTTTTCAGTAAGGAGCACATTGTCTAACACAGAAAAAACACTCACTATTGATGCCCATTATTGTCATTGTCTAATCTTATGTTCTCTTCAGTCACTTGCCTGAATCATTGAAATGCCAGCCCCGAATGGTTCTCCAAAGCACTGGGTGGAAACCCATTCCCCAATGGCACATTTAGGGACATCATAAATCACCTCCTTTTGAATGTACTTACAATTGACATTAAAGTTAAAATATAGTGTTGAAGGTTTGCTCCGTGGTATAAAACCATTCTGTTGTCTGCCACCACCATCACTTCTACAAACCGTGGATAGGATAAAAAACGTTTTGTTCTCCTGTGGGTCCTCTTTTCCCTTGTGCTGTCCGTCTTGTTACCATAGGCAGAAAGGGCCCTTTTGGTTAGGCTGCTTCTTAATACTGCCACGTCATCAGCCAGGCTACTCCTCTCTCCCCATTTTCTCGTCCTCGTTTTCCTCTTGTCCTTACTGTGACTATTTTTGTGTTCTGTAACAAATCAGATGGCATGCATTACATTTTGAGCCACATCTATTTCATATTAAGAATTTAATTTGACACATCTTAAAATGATGCCTCTGTCGTCAAATTACATACAAAATCAAGTTCTACACGCTGTGGAATCTCCGGGTGAAACTATCTGCGCTCTCATCTAAATGACTAAGGACTTGAAATTAGTTTTTCTGGAAGCTTCCATAAATGCTCACTTAAGGTGTTAGAAAATTAGCCCTGAGTTTAGGGGAAACAATTGCTTATTCTTTTCATTCGGTAACAAAAGCCTGGCTGGGGTTTAAGTGGTTTGTATTCATTGTTCTTTGCCATACATGGAGGAAGGGCCAACAGCACAGCTATAGAGCTCTAGAGAATGGAAATGGAAATGCTTCATGTACGCCACTTTTCATATTCAATGAGATACAGTATAAAGGGGCCTAAGAGGTGGGCAAGCTAATAGACAGTACAAAGGAACTACAGAAAATGAATGACAAGGTATTATTCTCTTACCGTGTTCAATCACTGTAATGCATGAAATGTAAGAACAGAATCACTGCTGTTCAATGCTTCCAAATTTTTAATTAATTTGTTTCAGGGCTCAGTTGAGGAAGTAGATTCCACTCAGGGAGTACGAAGAGGTAGTTGGGACTGTGATATATAATGCCAGATGAGGTCTCCTCATTTCTGATTCTAGCCAAGGTACCTCTTGGATTCTACACAAGCTTGCAGCTCACAGTGTGGTCCGTGGACCAGCAGCACTGGCAACTCCTGGAAGCTTGTTAAGAATATAGACTCACCGGCCCCTAAACCTGATGTACCCTAAACCTGATACATCAGAATTCACGTTTCAACAAAGATCTCTAAGTGATTCACATTCATGTTAAAGTTCTGACGAGCACTAGTGTCCAACTTGGTTTGAAGCTCCTGTTGCTGGTGAAAATATTCCATTTCAGAGCCATCAACCACAGAATAAACAGAATGAGCATAAAAGTGCCTGCTAAAATATGCCTTGAGTAAAAACAGAATTTAATCAGTTATCTTGCCTATCAAATCATAAATGTGTTTCAGAGTTTTAATGACAATACTCTGTAGGCCAAACAGGCAACAGAATTGCACAACTAAGAAATATGCTTTCCTAAGACACAAGAAATAGAATTTATTACACCAGTAATAACAACAAAAAAGTTATAAACTCTGAGTGGTTTCATATTTGAAGGGCTCAAATATTTAACCATTATAACCTATTGCTAAAACCATCAATTTAGGCCACGATGTGTATTTTGGTCAAGTTGAGTGTTTTAGTGGTTGTTATAATAGTGAAATCAGTCCAAATTGTCAAACAAGTTATATGTGGTGCAGCTATAGATAACATGACTAGCCCTAAGCCTGGTACGCAGTAGGATTCAACATAAGACTATTTTTCTTCCAGTCTCTCTTTCAAGAGTATTCATATATGTATACCCATGCCATATAGGTACCTGGGCTGTCATTCCATTTTTAAATCACTAGTGATTACAGAATGGATACTAGACAAGCACCTACTTCATGCCAGATACTGAACTAGGCTCTTTTACATATGTTATCTCATAATTCTTCTCAGGCTGAGAAAATTACCTCTATTTTACAGATGAGGAAAATAAGTCTCAAAGAGATTGAGCAACTCGCCCAATGTCACATACAGGATGTGGTGGTATCTGGAATCAGGCATGGATTTGATCAACACCCTAAACAGTGCTCTTTCTATCAGGCAAAACTGCTCAAGAGCTAAGGACTGAAATGGGCTCATGGTTTGGTTGACAGTTTCTAAACTGAGCCTGAACTGGAAAAAAGACAGTGCCTGGTGGATATTTTCACAAACACTAGCTTTTTACAACAGGTGTATGGAAGCCACGTTGAAAATTGGATTTTTTAAAATACATTAAAATGTGTTACTTATTTTGTGAAATAATACCCTTCATGTCTTTTGTAAATATTTTAATATAATTTATTATAATCAGTAAAGTTCCAAAGGTTTTAAAGTCTCTATTCTCCATTTCATTATTTCTGCTCTCATCTTTATTCTTAGTTTTATTCTTAGTTTTCTCTTCTTTTTCAAGTGTCTTAAAGTGGAAGCTTACATTACTGACTTGAGATCTTCTTTCTTAATAGAGGCATTTAAGACATAGCTATAAATTTCCCTCTAAGCCATGCTTTAGCTGCAACCCATAACTTTTGACATGTTGTCTCTTCATTTTCATTTATCTCAAAGTATTTTCCAACTTCTCCTTTGGTTATTCAGGAGTGTGCTATTTACTGTCCAAATATATTTGAGTTTCCCATTTCTCTGTTATTGATTTCCAATTTCATTTTACTGTAGTCAGAGGAGATACTCTGCATTACTTCTATGCTTTTACATTTACTGATATTTGTTTTATGGCCTAGCATATGGTTTAGTCTGGAGAATGTTCCATGTGTTCTTCAGAAGAATTTGTGCTCTGCTGTTGTTAGATAGAGTGTTCTACAGATATCTGTTAGGTATAGTTGGTTTACAATGTTGTTCAAGTTTTCTATTTATTGGGTAATCTTCTGCTTAGTTTTCTATCCACTACTGAAAGTAGTGTATTGAAAGTTTCTATCTATTACTGTTGATTTTTTAATTTCTCCCTTCATTTCTGTCCGTTTTTGCCTCACGTATTTTGGTGCTCTGATATGAGATGCATATTTGTTTATAACTGCTAAGTACTCCTGTGAAATGACCCTTTATCACTATAAAACATTTTGATAAACTTTATCAATAAAGGGAAGTAACCCAGTCAAAAAGACCACATATTATATGATACCAGTTGTATAAAATGTCCAGAATAGGCAAATCTATAAAGACAGAAGTAGATTAGTTGCTTAGGACTGGAGGTGGAGTGGGGACATGGGGGGAGGCATTGATAGCTAATGGGTTCAGGGTTTCTCTTTCAAGTTATAAAAAGGTTCTAATATCGACTGTGATGATGGTTGCACATAGCTGTGAATACACCAAAAAACCACTGGACACTTTAAATGGATGAATGGTATGGCATGTGAATTATATCTTAATAAAGCTGTTAAAAAAAGAAAATACGTCACTTAGTTTGTGAAAAGCAGATAATCTTTACTTATTGTCTTCCATAAATATTTTGACTTATAAGGTTAATTTAGAGAAAAGCATAACCACAGTGAGAAAAACACTGAGGAAACATTATATAGAAGTCACTCTTTGGACCATTCAGGGGAATCATCTCATCAGAGGGGACTTGGGCATGGGAATACCTGAGGATAAATCAAGGCACTAATTGGAAAAAAGGTACACTTATTTAAGTAGCAAAGTTGAAGAAATTAAGGCATTGATCACTGAAAGAGATTTCTGACAGAGAACAGTGGTAACAGAGAAAAACCCATGTAAATTCTAATATACCTGGAAGACATTTCATTCACAGCTAATCTGTGTGTCAAAGAAACAATTCAGTATGCTTTACATGGTATAAAAATGCAGGAATAAAATTACTTCTTCAGAATCAAAAGCAACATCTTCTAATACATACTTCCCAGTCTTTTAACCATCTGACCTTTTATCCTAATGAGTTAGAATAATATTTATTGACCTAATTAGCCCAACTAATTTCTACCTCATTAACCATTTTAGCAAGCAGTTTTGAATTTGGCATTACAAAGAGTAAGAGCTTTAAAGATTCAAATATTCGCTGTGACTACAAATGCAGGAACATTTTTACTGACAATGGAAAAAACAGACACTATGACTGGTAATATCTACCCAACTCTCTGGCCTCTGAATAGAAATTGTTAATATCAGAGAACAATTTCTACCAAGGGACACACATTGTTAGGATAAAAAGAAAGTCATTCACATTTCTCTTTAGTGACCTTTTAGCATAATGGAACTGAGACTAGTATTTGAAATTTGCAAGGTCACTTTGCTAATAGTTTTATCAAAATGAGCTACATAATGAAATTTCACCCTTATAGAAAGCACAGTATGAATGGTCTATGTACTTTTGCTCTTCATTTCACCCACAGACAGCTTTATGTTTGTTATTACTTTTTATTGAGATATAATTTATATACCATAAAACTCATACTTTCAAAGTATACAATTCAGTGGTTATTGGTGTATTTATAGAGTTGTGTAATCATTTCTATTATCTAATTTTAGGATATTTTTATTGCCCCCAAAAGAGACCCTGTACCCATCAGCCGTCACTCCCCATTCCCCCCTTACGCCCCATCTTTCGGTAGGTGAGTCTCTGGCAATCACTAACCTATGTTTTATATCTATGGATTCTCATTTCATACAAATGGAGTCATACAATATGTTGCTTTTTGTGTGTGGCTTCTTTCACTTAGCATAATGTTTTCTAGGTCCATCCATGTTGTAGCATGTGTCAGGACTCTATTACTTTTTATTGCCATGTAATATTTTACTCTAGAAATATACCACATTTTGTTTATTCATTCATCAATTGGTGGACATTTGGGTTCAACAACTCAACTGAATAATGTTGCTACAAACATGCATGTACAAGTTTTGGTGTGGCCATGTTTACATTGCTCTTAGGTATTGCTGGGTTGTATGGTAAGGCTATGTTTAACATTTTGAGCAACTGCCGGATTGCTTTCCATAGTGGCTGTACCATTTTCATGCCTCTTCTTGAAGTTCAAATACGACATTTAGAAAGGAAATCATTTTTTCATGGTTTTTCTTGAAGGATTCCTCAAAAATTAATCATGTTCACTAAACTAAATAGCTGATGAGCAACCTGGCCTAGTTCAAATCTTAAAGTAGCATGTTGAACCAAAGAAGATATACAGATGGTACATAAGCGTATGAAAATTTGCACCATGTCATATATCAAGAAAATACAGATAAAACAGCCATGATATACCAAAATCCAGAATGTTAACCACAACGAATGCTGATGAGGATTTGGAGCAAAAGGAACTCTCATTCATTGCTGGTGGGAATGCAAAACGGTACAAGTCACTTTGGAAGACAGTTTGGATGTTTCTGACAAAACTAAACATACTCTTAATATACGATCCAGCAATCGTGCTCCTTGGTATTCACCCAAAGGAGCTAAAAATTTATATCTACTCAAAAAACTGTACATGGGGTGTTTATGGCAGCTTTATTCATAATTGCTAAAACTTGGAAGCAACCAGTATGTCCTTCAGTAGGTGAGTGGGTAAATAAACTGTGGCATATCCGGACAGTGGAATATTATTCAGCGCTAAAAAGAAATGAGCTATTAAGCCATGAAAAGACTTGGAGGAATCTTAAATGCATATTACTAAATGAAAGAAGTCAATCTGAAAAGGCTACATACTGTATGATTCCAATTATATGACATTCTGGAAAAGGCAAAACTATGGAGAGAGTAAAAGATCAGTGGTTGCCAGGGGTTGGGGCAGCAAAGCAATGTATAGGCAGAGCACTCAGAGGATTTTTAGGGCAGTGAAAATACCGTGTATGACAGCGTAATGATGGATACTTGTCATTATGTATGCGTCCCTATCCACAGAATGTACAACACCTACAGGGAACTGTAATGTAAACTATGGACCCTAAGCGGTAGAGATGCATCAGTGTAGGCTCATCATCTGTAATAAATGTATCCCCTGATGAGGGATGTTGATGGTGGGGAGGCTCTGCATGTGCGGGGGCAGGGATATTTGGGAAATCTCTGTACCTTCCTCTCAATTTTTCTATGAATGTGAACACTGCTCTAAAAAAACCCAGACAATTAAAAAAAGTAGCATGTGATATCTCCAAGAATCAAATGCACATTTGTATTCAGAGAAAAGTAAAATATTTTGCCATTGGAACCCTCACATGTGCATGTAAACAAATTTCGGCACGTTAAAAGGCTCTAACTTGCAGTTGTGTGCTTTCTAATGCCAAGTCAAAGGCACTATAGTTATAATGCTTTATTCCAAGAACACGACTTAATGTTGACTTTTACAATTGTTTCGGCCTTGAGAACTACGAAGGGGAACGGTGATGCTTACACTACTACTAACAGCCACTGTTCTAAGATCTTGTGCTCTGAAGAAAGCAAGCTTCAAGGTCTATTTGACCTTGGGCAAATAACTGACTTTTTCTCACCCTCATTTCTTCCACTTATAAAGCTGAGTAAGAACAGTACCTCTTCCAAGGAGTTGCTTTGAGAAACAACTAGAGATCATGCATATAAAGTATGCAGCACACAGGAAGCAACCAATAAAATTTTTTTTTCTATTTTTTACCAGTTATAAAGTCATGTAGTGAGTTAGAACTAAAAGGAACCATTTAAGGGAGAGAGACTATTCTTCTGAAAAACAATTTTCTGGCTTAAAATCATTGTAAAGACAAGCTGTTTTACACCCTTAAATGACTTTTTTACTTCTATTAGTAAATGGCCAATTACTTCTCTTGGCCTCAGTTTCCGGACCTCTTAAATGGGTATATAAATAGGTGTTTCCACCTTAAGCCTATTTTGAGAATTAAATAAGAAAGTGTGTAGAAAATTCCTTGTAAATTATAAACTGAATTTTAAAATATTATTTTTTGCACCTATTTTGTGCAAGGCACTTGGCTAAGTTGAAATAAACAACAGCAACAACAAAACAGAAGCAAAACTTGGGGCCGATCTTTAAAAAGAAAGTATCATGAAAATTTAAGATGGTATCAATATTAAAACACCTGACAGCTAAAAACTTAAACAACATTTGCTTATTTACCGATAAGAATGTTTTAAATGAGCTTCATTTCACATTACCATACAACAAAATGCATACGACATTACTAAAAAACTGGAATTATTTTAGAAAATAACGTCCGGGCCTGGTTATTCTGCAGTTACTCATTGAGTGTTTCCTACCCACTGGGGTTGAGTTAAGGAGATCCTCATGTTAACTTTAACAGCTGGGAAGTTAATTATTGCTCTCTATGTTTATAAGGTTTATCAAAATTTAACCGAATTTTCCTTAAGGCACTGAGCCACCTTGTGACCTCATGGTCTAAGTGGGCAGGGGGACCACAGCACAGGACCAAAGGGAAGACTGGCGAGCAAGGATTTTAGCAAGTCCCCTTTCTGCTCCTCCAGGACTTGACAGCCAGAAGGAAGTGGACAGGGAGTTGGTAGTGGTTTCACACTTGGATTCTGGAGCCAGACCAGCCCTGGTTCACGTTCCTGCCCTAGCGCTGCTGTAGCTGCCCTTTCTTGGGCAATTTCCCATCTTAAAGGCTCAGTTTTCTCATCTGTAAAATGAGGATACTAACAGCACATACTTTAAAGGGTAACTGTGAGGGTTAAAAGAGATAACACGTAAAATGCCCGTGGCACAGAGCACGGTGCACAGGAAAGATCCATTAAATATTTAATGCGATAAGGATTTTTAGTTGTTATTGCTTTACCAGTAGTATGCAAAACAGCCCCTCCTTATGAATTAGAATGTTGACGTCAGGGTTTCTCAAACAAAACCATTCTATTTTTGAAAGAATCTTCTAAAGAAAAGGAGAGAGGGAGGGGAGGAAGGAAGGAAAGTCATAAAGACCAGCCCCTGTTCCCTCGGAACTTCCAATCTAGGTTAAGAGGCACATGCAGATTGACGTGGGAAGACCTAGTCAGAGATGTAATTAGATGGAAAGAAATGCCACAAATACTTCTGCTTTTCAACTGGCTCCAAAGGCCAATAACATACAGGAAACAAAACATGGAAGCTGATGGCAGCTCCTGGCCCTCTGTTCTAGTCCCATCTAAGATCTGCCCTCAAAGAGTTACTCAATGAAGCCTTCAAACGGGGACCCCATGGGATGAGAATCACAGTCTACTGGGATCAGAGGAAGATGGGTAAACAAGCACAATACGGGGGTGGGTGGGAAGAGATAAAACATAAAAATGAAAATAGCCATAAAACCAATGAATGTTCTAGTAAAGAACAATGTGTTTCCAGAAACCGGGTGGGGAAGGAACTAAGGGAAGGAATTCTCTAAAGCACATGAATGAAAATCACCAAGGTTTAATTTTTTTTAGGGGTCCTCCATTTGACAGTCTGTAAAACAACAGTGAATCCCTAGATACTCAGGAGAGTCACGTCCCCAAACCCATTTCTCTGGACAAACTGTTAGCTTTTGGGGGGGAGGGGGAAGTGGCATGCCCAGCATCTAACAGTGCTCCACGGACAACACCGTTGGGACATGGGTGCAAAGGGCAGTGGCGGGAGAGATCTCCTTTTTGGCTGGGCAGGACCTTTATAGACAGTGTTTCCCCAGGAGTGGTTTACAGAACGTTTGTCCCAGAAGATATTTCCAAAAACAAATCAAGTGGGTTTGCAAAATGCTTTACACAGCATTCACATCTGGGACTTTCTGCACACACATTAGCATTTTAAGAGCTCTGAGAAGTCTTGCAGGAAAGAAACCAGTCTACATTTTGTTCATCCATGGAATTGGGAAACTTATGGGATCTTGGCCAATTTATGAGGGGATTGAAAAGTCGCTGGAAATAGAACAAGATGAAGAGGACTGCGTTGATGGGTTTTCCTTTCAGGGACAGAAGGAGATGCCACTGGGAGAAAACAATTGAGAAGCTTCTTGTAGTTCAAGGGGCTGTGATGGGTGACAGGTGGCGGGCAGTGGGAGGCGTGTTTGAGGGTCATCACACCACCTTCCAAGGGGTGGGTGCCTCCAGCTACCTGCAGAGGTAAATTTGCTGACTCAGGTGTGCAAGCTGGGACACTTGCCCCAAAGGCCCTGTCGCACGCTCCCTGATTCAACATCCTGCCGCTCCTTCAACTGCGTGCGGTAACTGCTGTGACGATGATACTGTTACGATAATACTGGCTAACGTTTGTTTCACGCTTTCCTCTGTGCCAGGCACTCTTCGAAGAACTTTACATGGCTTAACCTGATTATTCTTCACAGGGACTATTAGAATAATAGACAGGGACTATTATCTCCATTTCATAAATGAGGAAACTGACGCACCCTTGAAATAACTTGAGAAATTATTTAAAACACATTTATTTGAAACAGTATAAAATGCTGAACATACCTGGGCCTGTATTTTACTGAGAAATTGTTTGGTTTTGCTATTAATAGCCTGCAAAATACCCCTCAGGAGATGTTGGTTTTCACTCATGCCATCTCTTCGCAGTAAGGGGAGATGGGCTCCTTCTGCCCAGCGGGAGCCCAGCTGCCCACAATCACCCTGCACTGTCTGCAGCCTGCTTCTGATGGCTGCTTCCCAGGCCCCTTTGTGACGTGGCCTGGGATCTTCCAGACCAGCACTCTCCAGGAGGAACAGAATGTGAGCCCCACATGGAAGCAAGAATTTCTAGTAGCCAAATTTTAAAAAGTCAAAAGAAACAGATGAAACTAATTTTAAGGATCTACTCTATTTACCCTAATACATGCAAAATATTATCCTTTCAACATGCAGCACCAGCCCCATTTCTAGGGCTCAGGAGCCACATGGGGCTACGGCTGTGGTACAGGGCGGTGCATTCAGGAGGCAGTATGATGTGCTGATAAGAGTTTCAGAGTCAGGGAGATCTGTGTTCAAATCCCAGCATCTGTGCATTCAATCTGTGGGACCTAGGCCAGGTCACTGAAGCCCTCTGTGCCTCAGTTTCCTCATCTGCGAAATGGAGATAATAATGGTTCTTCCTTAAGAGGGTGGTGGGAAGGGCTAAGTGACTTAATACACGGAAAGTGCTGAAATAGGGCCTGGTGCAGAGTAAGCGCTCTAGTGGTATTGGCTGTGGCAAATCATTACTAAAGATGAACAGCCTTTTTATGCTGGAATCAAGGGGCTCCGGCTATCTGCCATTTCACTGCAGCTCTTGGGTGGCCCTGGGATGCCTGTGGCGGGTTTAGGTATCACTCCCGTATCAGAGATTAAAGAGCACTTGGGCTGGAGCCCTTTAAAAAGGCTTCTAACCAATTCTTAGGGAGTATATCTCCCACATTCCTTTGACACACAAGTCTCCCAGTTTACAGGCAACTGAGGACGAGTTTACACACCAGGCCTGCAGTAGAAACCCTTCTTCATCCTGATGTCCCTGTTCTGGCCACCACGATCGTGAGTGGTTGCAGGGACACACACTGTACTCTGACCACAGGCTGAACTCACCAGGGACCCTCCCAACCACAGGCCAACATCTTGCAGCACCCTGGCTCAGCTCAGATATTTAGCTGCTATACATTCAGCTCTTGCTCTGACAACTTACTCCCTTAAGCGAATTAAAAGCCTAGTATCTTTCTCTAAAGTCTTGATATAACTTCTTAACTAGTTTATAACGTCTCACTAGTTTATTCTTAACTATCCTTATACTTAAAATGAACCCAGTAGCACTCCCAAAACTTCATTTGAATTGCCCTTTTAAACATACCCCTTCCAGGCACCATCCATGGACAGCTTTTCCTTGACTTACAGCCTGGAAAGAACACAGGACCGGGAACGAAGAGGTCTGTGTTCACGGCTCACTTTTGCATTCGTTTTAGCTCTAAGATTACAAATTCCTTCAGAATTCTGACCCTCGATCCTCTTATCCACAGAGGCAGGGACTAGAAGTTCTCTAAAGTTCCTTCCAGTATTGAAAAATGATGAGTTCTTATATTTTACGAGTGAAAAATGCCAAAAAATGAAGTCCTACGATTCAAAAATGGCAAAACCCAACAGTCTCCTCTCTTGGCCACTTAGAGAGGGTATCAAAGAAATAACCAGACGGTATGCAGGGTGGGCAGGTAGAAGGAGACAGAATAACTGCAATGGAGAAAGACCAACAGAAAAGAAGTGAGGTATGGCTGATGTTAAAAAATATCAAGGAAGGTTTCCTATATGTGTCTCCAGTACTCATTGCAGTGTTTATTTTGGACCTGCTAAAATAGGTAATAGTTTCTGAAACTATTTCTATACCCTAATTTGACTTGTTACAGTGGAATAGCATCAAATGTGAGGATTAGGAAAATAGGCTTAAAAGGAAAAAAAGTAACACATAACCAAAGTTACCTTTGGAAAACCATTATACTGCCCACAAAACACAGCATAAGAACACTGGGGAATAATAGAGTCATGTCTCCCACTCCTATTCCCCCAAGAATGTGGTCCATCCAGGGCTGGGTCTTGCACTGCTAACTTCTATGTGTGTCTCTGTCTCACTGTCCTTTGGTTTTCTCTCCTGTGTGCATACATGTGCAATAGGACATAGCTGCATTCTTAGGAACTGACGGCTTCCTTTGTAACTATTCTCATCCATAAGCCAAGAGGAACCCGTTCCTATCATTAACTACACAGGCTTGAAATTGAAAGTTGTGTTTCCAGATATCAACCAGAAATAAAAACAACACTATCCCTTTCTGTTGGCACAGACAATGGCTTTGAATAACCAGACCTAAGTAAGTCTTTCCTAGTCCCTTTCTCTGTACCTGTGTCTTGGACAAACACTAAACTTCACTCTCTACTATGCTTTCCTGCAGTGTCATCCAGCATGAAATCCACCAGACATGAAATGTTTGCAATAAAAAAAAGAAACCATGTATGAAATAAGTGTCTGCAAGTGAAGAGAATGAAAAGACAAGCCGCAGTCTGGGAGAAAGTGTTTGCAAACTACATGTTTGATAAAGGGCTTATATCAGAATACAGTATAAAGTACTCTCAAACTTCAATAATACGAAAACAAACATTCCAATCTTTTAAAAAATGGAACAGACTTGAACAGACACTTCACCAAAGAAAATACACAGACGGCAAATAAGCACATCATTAGTCATTAAGGAAACATAAATTAAAACTGCTACGAGATACCACTACGCATCTATTAGAATGGCTAAAATAACAAAATACAACCAAACGAACAAAATATTGGCAATACCAAGGGCTGGCAAAGATGCAGTAGACCTTTTATACCCTGCTGCTGGGACTACAAAATGGTACGGTCACTTTGAAAAGGAGACAGGCAGTTTCTTATAAAGTTAAACATAGCCCAGATATCTCACTTCTAGGTATTTACCCAACTGAAAACGTATGTCCACCCCAAAATCTGCATGCAAATGTTTACAGTGGTTTTATTTGTAATTGCCAAAACTTTATCCCTCGACTGGGTAAACAAATTGTGGTCTACCCATACAATGGAACACTATTCAACAATAAAAAGGGATGAATTACTGATACAAGCAACAGTGTGGATGAACCTCAAATGCACCATGCTTAATGATTCTATTTGTATGACATTCTGGAGAAAGCCAAACTACAGAGACAGAAAATGGGGGCTGCCGCAAAGCACAGCAGGAATGCAGGAATCATTCTCTATCTTGACTGTGATAATCGTTACCTGACTGTATGCCAAAACTTGCAGAATTATACACGAGAAAAGATGACTGTTTCTGCATGTAAATTACACCTTAATAGAAAAAAATGGAAGAAAATACTAGAAAATATCAATGGAAAATAAAAAGATTTGTAAAATAGTAAAATAAAATCTTAGCAGAAAAATTCTGAGGTCCAGCACATGAACGTGAACTTTTCCCACACACTACAGGCTAAGTGCATTCTCAACACGCCACTCTAATTCCAATGTCATGTGAGAGATGAAGAATCAATAAAAAATGAACATTAGCCCCTTGTTTAATCTCACTCCCTTTCAGAGTCCACCACCCATATGAATACACCACCATATCTTGCATTTCCTCCTGCTCCTTTTTTGTGATATGCGGAACACTTCGTACTTATTAGTGAGCTGCAGTTGTACGAAATGTCCCTGCAGAAGTCTGGGCCAGACACGAGCAGACTTTGGTTACCCGTAAATAGTTACAATAATGATCCTATAATGATCTGATTATCACAAAGAACCTAACTTTGGCAGATGCAAATTTAAAAATGTAAACCTCCAATTACATCTCAATAAAGCTGAAAGAAACAAAAAATTTAAACCTCAATTATATGAGTAAATAGCACTTTATTAAATGAATGGGTTTAGATGAAGAGAATGTTCCTATGAAGAGAACTGAGAGATTCTCCAATGTCTTACTTCAAAAACCTGCTCAGGTGAAGGTCTGAAAGCCCTCAGATTAACTCCAAGTACCTCCTGCCACTGGCAGCCTGTATGTCTGATGGCAGCCCTCTGTCCTAGCTAGCCTTCTGCCATTTCTTACATCCCTTCCTTAGAGGACATGCATCTGTTTCAGGAGGTTACTGGGAAGATGAACAAACTAGCAAGTATCTGTCTGACCCTTTTCCTTGGGGCAGTGAATGGGTTTTTGAAGCAAGGAAAAGAAACCACCCAGATTTGATGACAGGTGACAGGGAAAGCCCGATTTGGGATCAAGGTGAAGCAGGCCACCCTCGGGCTATCTTTGGATCCAGAATCTTATCAAAAGGCTCGTGGGAGGGGACAGGAAAGCACATCATACATCATGCAGATTAACTTCACATCCAAACCTAACTTGACGTTTTACGTTCCCAACTGCAAACTGGCTCTTCTGGGCTTCAAAACACAGGTGAGTGAAATTCTTGAATGGTAGCTAAGGTAGGCTCAGTGAATATTGTAAAACTGAGGATCTTTCTACTGGTAGCTTTGAAAAAAAAAAAAAGAAGGCTATCAAGGTACTCCAGACAAAGAGTCAAAAACCAACCTAACACACCGCCTTTTGTGCTCAAGGAAATTACTCTGATAAGTGGCTCATTCCTGGTGGCTTTGTTCTTGCTATGTGCTCTGGGTTTGGGGGCTGACCCTGCTCTTCCAAACTCGTGCAAATGCACCCTGACCTTATGATAAAGATGAATCAAGGAGTAAAAGAAATGGAAACGATAAAAAGAGCCACAGGGAGCATAAGTAAAAGTAGACCGAAAATAGTGATTTTCACAACAACAGCAATGACAACAGAGTGACAAGTTCCTTAAGAGACCTAACAATCAATTGCAACTGGTGTGGACCTTGTTTAGATCATCATCTAAACAAATGGACTGTAAAAAGGCATTTGGGGGCAATCAGGAAAATTTTAACATAGATACTGTTTAGGTGATATGGAGTAAATCACTGTTGATTCTGCTCACCCTGCCAAATACTATTACAGTTATGTGAGAAAACATCCTCATTTTTCAGAGGTGCATATTGGAGTATTTAGAAAATGTCATGATACCTGTGTTTACTTTAAAATACTCCAACAAAAAGGAAAAATAAGACGCAAATGTGGAAAAAAAATCTTGGTCATCATTAAATGTAGATGGTGCATGCTGGTGGTTCATTTTACTGCTGCCTCTACTTTTGTGTGTTTGAAGATGTTTGTAATAAAATGCTTCTTAAAAAAAGTGATGAAAAATTTTAAAAAATTAGATGAGGGGCTTCCCTGGTGGCGCAGTGGTTGAGAGTCCGCCTGCCGATGCAGGGGACACGGGTTCATGCCCCGGTCCGCGAAGATCCCACGTGCCACGGAGCGGCTGGGCCCATGAGCCATGGCCGCTGAGCCTGTGCGTCCGGAGCCTGTGCTCCGCAACAGGAGAGGCCACAACAGTGAGAGGCCCGCGTACCGCAAAAAAAAAAAAAGAGAGAAAAGAAAAGAAAAAAAAAATTAGATGAGCACAGTTCCTGTATTAGAAGTTTCTTTTTTACTCTCCTTTGCCAATTTGTTTGGAGTGTTGCACTATTAATACGAATGTTAAAACAAAAGAAAAGCAATTATTTTAATATAAATGCCAAAAGAAAGATAAAGGTGAAGAAATAAGCTCAAAAATTCAGTTATTTGAAACAGTGCTTTTCTAGAAATTTACAGAAGATTTTAGAGGTCACTGTTTTTATTGACTATTAGACATAAAGTCCATCGAAAAATATAAAAAAGGGAAAAAACGTATAAAGATGGATGAGGAACAGAAAGAGGTAAATGAAAAGAAATTAAGCCAAAACAATAACCCCCAAATGGCAGAATCTATCTTTAAAGAGTCCACTCGGTCCTGGGTTTGAGGGCCAGCTGTTTCCCTTACACACTGTGGGCAAGTTCATTCACATCGCTGAGTTTAGTTTGCTCATCTGGAAAGTGGGAATAACTGGCATGTCTTCCTCCCCGGAATATGCTCCAGGAGTAAATGGAAAAACTCACAGTGTGCTTTCACACTGACCAGCACATGGTTCCTTCAGTGTGGCCTGTTCTTAGGCTACAAAGTTGAGGGGAAGGATCTGAGGAGAGAAAATGGCTGTGGGAAAATGGCAGCACGCTGGTCTCTCACACAAATCACTAATTAACCCACAACTACCAGACCTGCTTACGTCCAGGCAGGACTACGAGGGCAGCCAAAGCTTCTGTCACTGCCTGGAACCTTCAAGCTGTCCCAGAATTGTTTACTTGAAGCCCCCCCCTCAGAGGTCTGCTCCTTACCTCCGTCTCTCACTCCATTTGGGCCCAACTTTCAGGGCAGCTAATCTAATCAGCTAATCTATGCTAAATTATTAATGGGATCCAAGAGGTTAATGTGTAACGAGTACACACTCCAATGGAGGCAAGCTGGAGACACAGGCCTCCGTGAGTCATCAGAGCCTTGGTGGGAACTCAGGGCAGCAGGCAACCCTCCGCATTTCAAATCAAATTCTACGAAGGCATTTTAAAAATTATTAAAAAAATAATTGGTATAAAAATGCAATTGGGCTTCCCTGGTGGCACAGTGGTTGAGAGTCCGCCTGCCGATGCAGGGGACACGGGTTCGTGCCCTGGTCCGGGAAGCTCCCACATGCCGCGGAGCGGCTGCGCCGGTGAGCCATGGCCACTGAGCCTGCGCGTCCGGAGCCTGTGCTCTGCAACGGGAGAGGCCACAACAGTGAGAGGCCCGTGTACCACACACACACACACAAAAACCTTTTAAAAATGCAATCGAATCAACAAAGGGACAGGCCAAAAAATCCTTTAACTAGACCAGGACAAAAAGGTTATGGAAAATGGTATGTTTAGGAGCTCTATAACCCTTATGGACCTTTCTATACCTCTGTTTTCTTATCTGCCAAAATGAAGGTTGAGGTAAGGATTAAGTATAATCCATGTAAAGCACTTGCAACAGTGCCTGCCATGCAACAGGCACTCAACGAACATTAGCCACTGTTAGTATTGGTTAACGATGAGATTACATAGAAGTCAAAAGGGATACTCTGGGGGCTTCCCTCGTGGCACAGTGGTTGAGAATCCGCCTGCCGATGCAGGGGACGTGGGTTCGTGCCCCGGTCCGGGAAGATCCCACATGCCACGGAGCGGCTGGGCCCGTGAGCCATGGCTGCTGAGCCTGCACGTCTGGAGCCTGTGCTCCACAACGGGAGAGGCCACAGCAGTGAGAGGCCCACGTACCGCAAAAAAAAAATGCTCTGAAAGTTTAAGTGAAAAAGGATTTTCTAGATGGCAGCTTCCATTTGTGTTTTCAATGAAGTCTGGCTCACGGCATAGCACCCTGGAATCAGATCTGGGTTCAAGTGTCAGGCCCACTTCCTACCAGCTGTATGACTTTGGACAAGTGGCTCAACATCACCGAGCTATAATTTTCTCAGCTGTAAAATAAGGATAATAATACCTACCCTGTAGTAATGATGAATGAATTACATATGACAATGTACGGAAGTGTGTAGCACAGTGATTCCATAGGGGCATCCTAAGAGCCCCCAAAATGATGGCTTTAATCATCATCTTGTATTTCCCAGTCTTTGCGATCGCATCCTTGGGAGCCCAACCAAGAAGTGACAGTACATTCTAATGGGGGTGATGGGCAGAGTCCCCAGTGCCTAATAGAGACTAAGCCATGGTAATCCCATCGCAATCCTACGGTTGGTTAGTCTAACAGCCACAAGGCAATTTAGCTGGGTGAGGATGGAGCCTCAGCTTTGACCAACCCTGGTGTCCCAAAGAAGTAGCCACGATGCAGGAATTTTATCTTCCTGGTTATTGAGATTATCTCATTCCAAAGGCAAAAACATGGTGTCTTGGCTTGTCTTGGTAGCTCCCCGGTGACAAGTGCCACGGGGCTACCGAATAACTACATGCCACCACCCCCATTTCTTTTTAACTGCATTTTTTGACGGCATTTTTTGATTATGAAACTATTATAGAATCATAGCAAAAACTATATAAAAATATAAAATAAAAAGGGAAGGACTGCCTATGTTCCTACCAATAAGAAACAGTCCCTTTTACATTTTTGTGCACGTTGCTTCAGATTTTTTCTTTATACATACATGCTCCTCCACACGCTTCGCCATCATTTAAAAAAAAATGAGCTCATACCCTACATACAACTTCATCACTCGTGTGTTCACTTAATATATCTATTTCTGTGTTTGTCTGCCATCATTTTTAATGGCTGCACAGGAATCCATCAAATGCAGACTTCATAAATCATTGATCTATCCTCCAACCGAAGGCACTTAGGTGGTTTTCAGCCTTCTGCTATACTAAACAATATCAGACTGAGTATTCTCACATAAACCTCTATACACAATTGTCCAATTCCTTCCTTAGAAGTGGCACTGATGGGTCAACAAGTGTACCGTTTTTAAATGCCTTGTGAAAAAAACAAAACAAAACAGCTAGCCTTGCTGAGATGGGAGGGTGAGAGAGGCATTTGAGTAACAGCGAGACACTGTCTTTTAGGCCCAGGTAAACAAAACAGCCTTCTGTTGGCCTTCTCCCCTGCCTTCCCATCATTCACCTACTGGGAAACACGTCTCTGTCACTAATGAAAACAACTAAATCCTCCTGTGCAAAATCCAGGGTCCAAGAGCGAGTGTCTGTGAGACAAAACTTGGGGTGTCATCTGGAAATGCAATGCGAAGGATCAGCAGGAAGTGGCTTATGAAGGCGACAAACGCTCCTGAACGGCTCCCACGAGCCTCCCACTGGGCCCCCCTGATGTGCAGGGTGGGCAGGCAGTCGCCTCAGTGACCTCAACTGAGGACCCAGTGGGTAGGAGGGGATGAGTCTCAAGGGCACACTGTAAGGAAGAGAAGCCATGCCACACTCCATCCTGAATTCTGAGGGACCCACCAGCAGGATGAAAACCACAAGTCGATGCAGATGTACTCAAGTGGCCCGCATGCATACACACAGACACAACCAATGAGGGCATAAGAGAAACAGAGTCACTGGGCTAAGAGGAAGTTGCAAGAAATAAAATTTCAAAATGCTGCATTAGGTACAGATAAACATGCGGACAGAAAGGGCTCTCAGTCGTGCTGCTCGCTGGCAGGGGGACCCTGGGCAAGTCCCTCATGGGGCCTCTATGACCAGGTAACCAAGAAGCTCTAAGCTTAACCACAGAGATCTGATTAACTTTGGGTTTTGGTATTTTGAGTTTTCTTTCCCTGGCTATGGTGTTTTAATTTCTATTTTTACAATCTTTTTTTTAAAAAAAATCTCCCTTTCAGTGATTGTCTACCGTCTGTCCCGGGAGCTTCCATTGTTTCATACTCATTTAGTCCTGACTACCCCCTTGGAAGGTATATGTTATTCTTACTTTATGCTCTAAACGTGCTTGAGGTCACACATCTAACTGGAATAAAGATGGTTCCTGGTTTTATCCTCATGGTACAGAGGAGTTACTAAATAAATAGCTCATGGCTGAATGAATAAATGCACACATAAATGAATAAATTATGTTGTAGACTCCTTTCTAAACCCATGAAGTTTTCACTATATAAGACTCCTTCTACACGTGTCTTTTTGATAAAGTTATCTCAGAATCTTTTTTGAAAATTAGACATACATCAACAATCAGAAACGAGCAAGACTTCTATTCCATCTATAGGAAACAGGTGTCACTGCCACAGTGCCCTGTCCCGGGAAGACCGTCATAATCCAGCAACTAAAGGGTTACACCTAGCTCGGCAGGGGGCTTCCAGGGGCCTGCTCCCAGGCTTGGGTGACCTCAAATTCTGATGGTTTCTTGTTGAATATATAGGGTATCACTCCTGGAAATAAGTAACTTAACATCCCAGGCCTACAGTTTTTGCTCATCTGGGTAGAATTAGCATGTTGACCTAGAGCTAGTTTCCTCTAGCTCGAATATTTCATCACCCTATGAGAAGAGAAGAGGGAAAGCAGTGAAGGAGAAAGCCAAGTCCAGGGCAAAGGCAGCACTGGCTATGGACAGTGGTTACTGCCCTAAATCCAACTTTAGCGGGAACTCTCACATTTAGCTGAACTTCTGAATCACCTGGAGCACTGAGTAAACCCACTGATTCTTGCTCTATTTCACTTCCCTGCAAGAGGTGTTTGTTTGTTTGTTTGTTTGTTTGTTTAAAGACTCTGCATGAGGCTCCCAGGGTACTTCTAAAGTTTATCTCTGATTACCAACCGCTGCTCTTAGTAGGGGAAATCCTTGAAGCTGAATGAATTGACATTCGCAGAGAGGATATTTTCCCCTCTGGCCAGAGGGACTTCTCCCCGCCCCACCAGCTTTCACTCCCTGTGCCAAGGCTACCTGGTTTTGGAGGTTTCCGTGACCTGCGGGTCCATCCCTCTAATGGCTGCTGGTGAACTGTGCCACATTCCAAAGTTCTCTCCAACTGTTCTGAGCCGCCTGCATCTGAATTCAAAGAAGGGGTGCAGAAGCAGCTGGAAGAGAGAAACCAGAGTGGCATAGTCCAGCAGCAACCTTTGAAAGAGCCAATCAAAACTGCCAGGCTTCTGATTCATCACACGGGGTGAAGGAAGGGCCTGTCATATCGGTCACTGGCAAGCAAAAACCAGAAAGAAAACTAAAAGTTGGCACTGGTGATTTGAAAGGTGGCACTCAAAGGCCCCCACCAATAATTAGAACCCAAATAAAGCTGTTTTGAAAAGTTAAGCCATCTTTTGTTGTCCTCAATCTTTACTTTTTCAGATTCCCTCCTTTTTGTGTTTTCAACTGAACTTGACAATGACTTGTCCTCTAGTCCAGAAAATCAAATGTCTATTTAATTGGATAATTAAATTGAAAAGTGAACCCTGAGGATTTTTGGAATGATAGTATTAAGAAAGACTTTTCTCTTCCTCTCTTGAATCACATTATTTCCTTTTTATTACATGATATATGTATGTTTTAGACACATGTATAAAATATGCAGTGGCTATTTCAGATTTCGGAATTCAAGAAGTAAAGGTCAACATTCTTACTAGCATGGGCAAAAAGATGTGATAAATGTCTTGCCATTGAACTTGCCAGCAGCTGGCAGTCGTGGCACCCTGGCTATTGTTTCTGAGTACACCCCTCCCTCAGACTCCCACCTCCACCCCTTGGCTCTGTAGAGAGTCTAACTGACAGAATATTTTAGTTATGTTCCACCTAGCCCTGGTTGTTAAGAACACAGGACTGGATGGGATAAAGCCGAAAGGCTTAACGATGCCATATGCTACAACTTGGCTATACCAGGTTATAAGCAGCCAATGTCATCCCTTGTTAAAGGATTCACTTTAGAAGTAATAATTCCAGGGGAGAACAGGACATCACACTCTGTCACAGTGGAAGAACCTGATACAGATACAAGATGAAACAAGTGATCATTTTAGGAAAACCCCCTTTGTCTTGAATTTTGGTCTTATTTGAAAAAGCCAGAAAGACCCTGAGAAGTTATTTAGTTTGGGGAAGCAACTTTTGAAAATAAAGAATAGGGAGACGGATAAATTTTCAGAAAGAGGAAGTCCAAGAATAAACAAGATGGTATTTTAACAAACACCCTAAAACACAGGACCAAATACATGGACGGTTTCTAATGATACACTATCATCAGAGAGAAAGTAACAAGGCTTCAAAGACAGTGAAAGGGTGCTTCAGGACTGCAGAATGAGAAGCACACAGAAGCATAAGCTTTCCAGTGTGCCCAGAGGACATGCCCCTGACACTGGCCAAGTGTGTCAGCACCGAGCCTCAAAGAATCTGACCAGGATGGAAGAAGATCTACGGTGGGCATATATGCATTCGATTGACACCTGACAGTGCAACCCACAGCTCCATTCCTATACTTCCTGAAGCCAGAGAACATTAACTAAACTGAAGTTGACTGGAAAATTCCCATAAACATATAGAAGTTTTTGTGCGTTGCATTTGTTAAGACTTTTTCATAACCCTACACTGTAAAAAAAAAAAAAAAAAAGTCCAAATGAATAGAAGACACCAACCCAGCAAGAAAACACAAGCAATTGCTGATTGAGGATACGGCGACAATAGCCTCAAGACATTACTGAAGCTTAAGCCTAAACATGAGCAACTTCAACAAAAGAGGCAGCTCTGCCCACAGTGGGCTTGGAGCCCCTGCTCTTTGAGTTCCAATCCTGGATTTGTCACTTATTCATTGTGTGACCTTGGACACGTTACTAAATCTCTTCATAGTTTCCACATTGGTACTGATACAATGGGGATATACCTACCTGGCTTGAAGACTGAATAAAAGACAATGTAAATGGTAGGGCTCTGTAGCCTGTGAAAGGGCTACATCTTTGTAGCCTGGCAACTAACCCAGCTCACACAGCGGGGGGGTCTCTGCTGAGGGAAGAAGCAAATACCTGAGGTGTCACACGCACGCCTTCCTGTTGAGGGCTCTCTGTGAGGGGTGCTGCGCCTATAGATAACGTGGGGTTTGTTTTGTTCCTCTTCACCTTCTTGCTCGTCAATGGGCAGTAGTGGTTCAATAAAATAATCCCCATCGTGGGACCGGAATGTGCCCAGCTGCAAATAAAGAGAGATGAGAGGTTGATTTAATATAACTCAGCCACTGGGAGGAAAAGGACACTGGAATGTTGCCAAGTGAACGGCACCATTACCCAATCCCTTTCCCATGAGGGCTGCTTAAACTGAAAAGTCCTCCTGACATATTTGGAAAAGCAGTTGTTTCTTTTGTCTGTTTGTTTTGGGTTTTTTCCCCACTCTCTGCCATATCAGTACCTTACCCTTGATTGGACTCGACTTTATTGCACCTGCTATCCAAACCTGTCTGTGAGAAATACTTCCTTGGTGCTCAAGTTCTAATTATATACACTCCTACAGACTGTTGAAAGAGAGTGTTTCTGTGCATTAAGACAGCCTGGAAACTCAGGGACAAGTATCAGCTCCAAAAGCAAAAGCCTACCCAAGGAAGCCTTATTATGACTTCAAACTAGAAAGCATATGTTGACTACAAGGCACTCAAGGTGGTACCACCCGTGACACTGGCACATGAGTCTCTTACCACCCCTTCCCTTGGCCATAGGGAGTGACATGGGATAAGACTTTGCAGTCAGGCTGCCAGAGGTTCCAATCCCAGCACTGCCACTTACCCACCCGCCTTGGGCAAGTTCCTTAACTGCTCTGAGCTTCAGCTCCCTTGTTTATCAATTAAGGACAAAAATACTTACTGTCACTTGTGCAGATTAATAAGATAATGCGCGTGAAGTGCTTAGCAAAGTGATACCTTGTAAGGGCTTAGAACACATGAGTGGCTTTTGGTGTTGCAGGGTTAGCCTCTAACCACCAGGACACAATTTGCGTTTGCCAATCACTCTAAGCACCTTGAAAGAGGTAACTCTTTCTCCTCCCAAGTACCAACAAGTTTTGCAAATGATTAATGGTGATTCAAAGTTGAACCACCCAAACAAAACATTACAAGAACACTAAAAAGTTCCCCATGCCATGCCGGTGGGCAATGTTTCAAGGGAAGTATCAAGCTCTTCTTTCTCCATTGTTCCTTTTCCCTGTGGCGGGAAAAAGGCAGAGGCCTTTGACTTTCCCCTGGACGTAGGGAAATGAGCGTCCTTGAACGTCAGCAGCAGCATAGGCACCATCCAGGAGTTAGTTAGATACTCAAATAATCGCACTCCACCCCAAATGTGATCTACTGAATCGAAGTATCTGGGGGTAGGGCCCAGGAATTGAAATTTTAGAATTCTTAGGCATGATAAAGTTTTCAAGCACTTGGCTAAGACACTGGGGTTCCCAAACCCAGCTAAGTGTCAAAATTGCCTAGGAAGTTGAAAAAAAAATTTAGATTTGGGGTGCCACCCTGTATCTGCAGATTTGGAATTTCCAGTGGTGACGACTAACATCCGTATTTTTTAAAAAGCTCTCCGTGTGGTTCATGAACCACTGACTTAAAGAGAAGACAACTCTAGTGTCGTCTGGTGTCAAAATAAGAGACAGAGTAACTGGTGTCCAGAGAAGAAGTGATTTAACAAGTTTATTTTCACCCAGGCACCTCTCTCCATTTTCAACATACAACTCTGGTGTTCTCTGAGCACAGAGCAGGAAGCTGGCTACAACATGGGAAAGCTACTAGAGACAGGCTATAAATATTGAGAAAGAATCTGGGAGCCCATCTGGTGAAGATCTGGCACCTTTGATTATTGAAAGGGGAAACTGAGGCCCAGAGAGAGGAACTGGCTTATCCCCTTCAGTGATACAGAAGCAGCTGAATAGTACCCATGGTGAATCTAGAACTCGGGTACCCTGACTCTAGTCCAGTGCCTTTAAAAACAAACAAAAACAAGAACTTTGAAATTCTCTTTAAGAACATAGATTCATTCTCTGGCCCATGGTTAAGAGTACGGGTCAGAGGATTGGGTGGGAACCCCAACTCTGCCACTTACTAGCTGTGAAACCTCCAGCAAGGCCCCAACTCTCAAAGCCTCAGTGTCCTCATCAGCAAAATGGGTTGTTTCAAGGATTGGGCTGTTTGTTGTAAGGAGTTAGATGAAATAATGCATACATAAAATACTTATCATAGTACAAGACACATAGTAAGAGTTCAATAAATGGTATCTATATGAAGTCAGATTAATTTTGTGGCTGATTCACAAAACAATTGCTTGACTGAAGAGTAATCCTTTCTTGGGTAAGGTGACCATTTATTCAAACACAGGTACTAAGTGCTTATAATATACAAGGCTCCAATACGGGAGAGGAATGAATTGATGCTGACCCTACTGCCAAGGAAAAGGGGATAGAACACGTGTTCCAAGAACCATACTACAAGGGACAGCACACTAAACATCAAAGAGAAATGCAGGTAAGAGTCTATGAAAGTGGAGATGGAGAGACAACAGCAGTCTGAAGGACGACAAAGAGGTTTCCCGGGGAACAAGATACCTTAGTTACACTTTGAAAGAAGGGTATGATTTGAGCATGTGAAGCAGGGTGAGATCACCAAGTAAATCCAAAGGCCCAAAGGCTATGAGGTAGAACTAGGACGGGAGGGAAATGCAGAGAAATGCGTGAGAGCAGGTTGCCTGAAATGCAGGATTTGTGAAGGAAAGCTTAACAGATGAGACTGGACATGTGGATGTGAAAGGGGTGAGGAGGTCCACTGTCAATGGTCTGACGTGCCAGATGGAGGAGTTTACAGTCGTTCACTAGGCAGTGGGGTGGTCTGTGAAGTAAATGAACAGGGTAGCCATGCGATCTTGTGGTGCCTTGTCATCAGTGATCTGTTAGCAGTGTGTGGCAGGGATTAAAGAAAAAAGACCAGAGAAGAAGCCAGATGGAAATATTTCTTAGACGTCAGTCCTAACGACACAGGAAGAGAGAGGGAAACAGGTCCAGAGTCATAGGAGGGATGTTCAGAACAGGTGAGAAACGCATCTGAGAGGGAATTCAGGGAAACTAGTAACTGACCAGAGGGGTGACGGGAGTGGGGGAGGTTGGCATGACTCACTCTGAAGAGTGAAACATTTCCAGGAAGGTTTCCTGTGTGGGCCACGAGGAACGTCAGGATACTATTAGTACTGAAACGGTAAGGGGGCATCTTGGGAAGAAAGATAAATTCCAGGAGGAAGACAAAGGGGCAAGGGTTTTGGAGCTAGATTCGTCCCTGAAGATAGAAACAGCCAGCTCACATATTTTTCGTATGTATGCCAGACCTTGCCCCTCACCTCCCCAAAAAAGGGCCAGATTGCAAATTAAACGCAATATAAATGGACTCCTCAAGGTCTAGACAGTCCTTCTGAAGTCCCGGCCCTCAGTTCCCTGAGAGAGTTACGACTCCGCAGTTAACACGTGCGAATTACCACCTAAAATTGCCAATAGAAACTAAGGTCCTGCGCAGTAAAACATACCACTGCTGGGGCCACTCAGCGGGGTGTGGAGGCGGGGAGGGAGGAGGAGTAAAGGCTGTTTACAAACTTGACGTACACACGTAGCCCTATCAGTAAGGTTCTGGAATTGTGGGTTACAACCTTGGGATTTGGGTACACTCTGATGCCCTGGGTTCCGGCACCTGACTTGTGCCCACCCAGACCCCAACCTTGCTAAGAGCAGAAAGATTCCAGGCGTCTTGGGGCAGTGGTGACTCACTGCAGCACCCCCTCCCCTTCGCCTAACTGCCGTCTCCGCCCACCCCCAAACCATGTCAACAAAGCACGGCGGCTCTGGGAGCTTTGCTGGGGGCTAAAGGCGTTCATCTTCGTCCTCGCATCCCAGCAGGCTAACCCTCCCCCGTCCGAGTCTTCAAGCTTGCCTCGCTCCCCACCCGACCCTTCGGTTGAGCAGCGGAGATAGATGAGACATCCAGATGCGGGACTCTGGAGCCACTCACAGCAGCCCGTGGAGGGGGCAGCCAAGAGCCCTGGGTAAGTATCCAAGCTCCCACTTGGAAAAGGTAACGACGGGGAGTTAATGGGTGCTCTGGGGAAAAATAATCGTATCACGGGGGCGCACGGCGGAGAGCGCCCGTGCGCTGGGGGAGTCTGACCCGCGATAGTTTCTGCGTCACAGCGCGAGGGAGAAACGCACGTTGCTTGGGAAAGTCCTAGAACAGCTCTTGCTCGGGTCAGAACCTTACAACGGGTCCTCAAATATCAGGAGTGGAGAGGGCGGACACCGCGTGGGGCCCACTGGAGGGCAAGTGGGGCGGGGAGGGCGTAACTAGGTAGGGGGTAGGGGTATCAACTTGGATCCCCTGCTAAGTGCGTATTTTGCAGCGCAGAGAGGTGGCCGCCCCGCCCTCTCGCCTTCCCTCTCTAGGGAAACGCGCGCCGCAGGCTCTCTTTTCCGATTCTCTGGCACCCCATGGGTGGTGGAAATCCCAGAAGAACTGAAACCTTCTCCGGGCAGCCTCTCCAAGCTCTCTCCCAGTATTTCTGCTTCTCGGGGCCACCCCACCAGCAGGGTGCAGAGTCGCACTGCGCCGCACCCCCATTCCCAGTTTCCTCCCTAATGCAAAGCGTCCAGGGAAGGCTCCGCCCTGTTCCCCGCCCCCTGAGCCCTCGGCCCACCCTTCCGTTCCTGGGATGGGACCTGTTCCCTGTCAATCCAGCTCAGCCTCAGGGTTCCTGGCGCGTGAAAAAAGGGCCTGAGAGAACGTGGGGACTCTAGATTACGCAGTGCACTCCAAGACACACGGAAGGAACTTCCCCATACCCGTGGCTGGGGATTCTCAGCCCACACCCCCGACTCAAGACGCGCCAATAAGGAGTCGGGTTCTCACTGCGCTCAGCTGCTCGGCTCCTGGGCGGCCGAGTTTGCAGCAAGGAAGGACAACTCTCTCCGACTTTGGAAACCGACTTCCCAGCCACCTACCGGTGTGGGGCAACACTCAGCTGAGTCGAATTCGGACCCTAGAAAGCTCCGAAACATCCAGAACTCCCCGGGGGCGGATGCGTGCGCTCCTCTCGCGCACTCACCGGTGTAGCCACCCAAAGCGTAGGACGCAAACAAGTTTGTAGCTGATACTTAACGCCAGAGCAGAGACGGCGCAGTGAGGGTCTTAGGCGAGAGAGCAATTAAGTCTCCTAGAAGCGGGTGAGGAGGCGAGAGGGCAGGGGAGGGGTGCGCGTCCACTTACCATTCCTGAGCAGAGGCTGATGACGGCCGTGTGCTCGGACTTGGTATTGACATGGCCTTTGTAGAAACAGTGCTTGAGTTCCGCTTCCTCCTCAGAATAAAACTTTGTCTGGTTCACCCCGGGTGCCCCGAGGAGGGTGACAGTGAACATTGGAGCGATAAATCCGGCATGGGCGGTGAGATTAAATAGAAATTGCTGGCCGAAGGCGGAGAGGCGGTAATGGGCTTGGGTGTAGGTAGCGGAGGAAGAGGAGGAGGCGAAGGCAGGCCAGGGGTCAGAAGCAGAGTTAAGGCTCCGTCGCCTTCTTTTGAAGTGTACGTTCGTGGGAAAGGGTTCTCCGAGAGCGTTCACTCGGATGGGAGACGCGATTTCGTATTCGCTCAGAGTCTCTAATAGTTTCACTGCAGAGAGAAGCAGAGGCACATGAACCAATAATTCAATTTTCCGCAAGTTTTAATTTAAAAATGAAGTGGGCGGTTTCGTCCTGAGTTATTTTCCAGCTTCCCCCTCCTCCGCCCCCATTTGAGTCAATCCCTTCACCTTCAGTCACTGGACAAATATTTGCTGAACACCTACTATGTGCCAGGAACAGTGTTAGGCGCTGTCGGAGCTAGACAATGAATAAGTCAAAACACATAACATGATTACAGATCCTGACAAATACCCTGAATAAAATAAAACACGCCACGATGGGGTGCCCCCAGTTACTAAGTAACTGTAGTTTGGGGCCTGGGGTGGGGAAGGAAAAAGATCCGGCTAAAAGAAGGGGGAGACGACAAAGTTCGTTCCACAGTATCTCTCTAGAAATAGGCTGGGAATGACCTAAAGAAGGGAGAGGCTGCAAAGCGGGAGACCATTCTTTCTAGGAAAAGGATAAGAGAGAGAGAGAGAGAGGCCTCCGCTGCGGGGTGCCCGCTGTCGGACACGGAGGCTGGGGAGCTGGCGACAGGGGCGCAGGGGTCCCGGTGGCCGAGCCTCGTTACCTTGCCTCGGGTGCAGCCTGTCCCTGCGCACGGCCGCCGCGGCGTCTGGGCTCCCCGTCTCGGCCAGGTCCCGCACTAGGAGCGTTAGCAGTGTGGCCCAGGATACAAACTGCATGGTGCTCCCCACCCCTCCCCCGCCGCCCCCACTCCCCCCTCCCTCCTGTCCTCCTTGGCGGCTGCGGCGGCGACGCTAGGCAGCGGCCGCGGAGAGCGCTCGGAGCCCGGCGCCCGCCGCCAACTTTTGACTTTAGGAGTCGCTGAGGTCTCGCGGCGAGGGTCCCGTCTGCGCTCGGCTGAGCAACGCCGCCGCCTGCCGAGAGCTGAGCCGCTCGGGCCGCAGGAGGAGCCGGAGGAGGAGGAGGAGGAGGAGAACTGGGGCTCGGCTGCTCGGCCGCATAATGTCCAGGGAGCGGGCAGGAGAAGGCGCGGAACGTGCGCTCCGAGGCGCGCCGGGCGCCCTGTGCTGGCGGGGATAGCGGAGCGGCTTCTTGAATGGGGGGCTGGGGGGCGGAGGCGTGGGGGGGGGGCCGCGGGTCCTCCGCTGCTCAAGTACCCAGGTCCCCGCCTCTAGGAGGAGAGGGGAGGAGAAAGCGGAGGGAGTGGGGACCGCCTCCTCCCAGATCGAGTCCGCTCCTCGGCCGCCCGTGCGGGACTCGAGCTCCCAGAGGCGCCGGGAGCGCTGGGGCAGCCCATTGCGGTCCCGCCACCACACCGGGACGGGCTTTCCTGAGACTCCCTGCCCTGGGGAGGGAGAGCGGAGAAAGTTCTCTCCCTTTCCTGGCGTTCCCAGTCTGTCTCTCTGCCGTCTCCTCTCTCCCTTCCGAATCTCTCTCCCTCGCCCTGTGTCTCTGTGCCGCTCTGTCTCTGTCCCCCCCGTTGTGGTCTCTTCCCCCCTCCCTCTCTAGTTCCCGCATCTCCCCCTTTCCTTTTCTTTTTCTCTGCTGTCCCCATCCCTCCCTCTTCTCCTTCCCCCTTTATGAATTTCTGTCCCTGACCACCCCCTTCTTTTGGTTTCTTACAAGTGAAAGTGGCCCAGCGCAGGAGCGCCTTCCCTTCCTACACTTTCTCACTAGGGCCAAGATTTGGCATCGGAGCTCCGCTCTCGGTTTAATCGCCTCAAGTCAAGAGGTTTAGAGTTGGGGTTCTTATTTTGCAGTTCGCGGTGTGTTACAAATCCATGGTCTCCTGAAAGTTTCTCAAAGCTTTAAAGCTGTGCTTTTCCCAACCTCCGTCCCCATCGCGAGAAGGTCCATAGCTTTCTGTACGTCTCGGGCCCAAAAAAGGTTAAGAACCGCTCTGGGCAGCGAGAGGAGGCGGGGACTTAGGCGCCCCCGACTGCCTCCGGGTTTAGAGATATGGGCATGGGGCGGGGGGGTGGGGGGGAGGTGGGGAGGAGTGCGAGGGGACTGTCGTGGACTCGAGGGGAAGCACCAGTGCCTGGAGGGATTTCTCAATCACTTCCGCTTGCTTTTTGCCAAAGAGATGCTTGGAGCAGCTCAAAGCTGACACTTCAAGCTATAACTACCTCTGCCTTGGGATGCATATTTGGAAGTCAGAAGAATTCAGGCCAGAGAGGGAGGATGTGTTTGGGGGGGGGGGGGTTGGGGGGGAGGAAAGAGAGAGGGAGAGAGGTGTTTAATCCCTGATGTTTCAAACAGTTTCTGTAAAAATGAGTATTTGCCCAAAAGTCCCAAAACGAGAGTTTTCTGTTGCTTGGTAGGCTGGCGCTCAAGGTTGAAAATACCAGATTGCCAACACCGGGGACCAAATAGCAATATTCTATACGTGTCCACTACTCCGGAAACATTAATGCATATATTTCTCCTGGAAGAGGGAAAAATGACTTGGCAAGACTGAAATTTCCTAAAGAAGTTGTTAACCCAGATAGACCAATGTTACCATTATCTGTCTGACTGGGATTTAGGATGGGTACACAACGTGAAGATGGCAAAACAGAAATACCTGTCAAGTGCACAATCAGATTTTTAAAGGGTAACATTTAAAGCTTTTTCTAAAACCTTCCAAGTAATTGACTAAAAGACATTTCTGCTAATACACAATCTTTCTTTCCATTATGTAATAAAAATTCCTCACAATCACAGTGTCTAAGGTTTGCTGAGAGTTTAGCAAGGAACAGAAAAATATCAAGAAATCAAACTATTAGGTGATTCCTATGGAAAATATTCTAGGACATCCACTATAAAATTACTTAAAAATGTAGCACGTGTTCAGTATTTCCCATTAAACAATTTTCCTCTTTTTCAATTTAAATCCCTCCTGATAGAGAATCTAACAGTATAGAAATGATTATATGTAAGGGTAGAAGTTTCCTTTGTGTACTCTTTCTCCCTAGTTTTCTTTCTAGGACTTGGCATTAAAGGATGAACTTTGTTTACGGTTCTTTAAAATTGCTCCTAATACAACCAATCATTTCCACAGCTAATAGGGATGAAAACTACACAGTATCTCTTGCAACCTCCTGAGGTGACCAAGAGCCTGGATTTCTAAGTTTCTTATCCTCAGTGAGTCTGTTCATCCTTTCTTAAGTGTTATTAGCTTACCTCTGAATTTACATCTAGTCTCAAAAAAAATCTTAGTAAGATGTTTGAAATTATAAGAAATTAATAGGTAGATTGAGCTAGCTAACTAAATAATTCAGGTCAAAATCTGAATAATAATAATGATAATAATCAACTTTGAGTGCATACCATGTGCTACACCTTGTGCATTGAATACAGCATTTAATTCTTACAGCAGCCCTATGAGGCAGGCAGTATTAGTAATTTCATTTTACAGATAAGGATATTAACGTTTAAAGAGGTAAAATAATTTGATAAGGGTCCCCCAACTAGTGAGAGACAAACTCTTGTTTGTCTCAAACTCTGTTTGAGATTCAAACTCTGTTTCAGCAGTTTAGTCCAAGTTCATAATTATCATATAGAATGAATAAATGAGAAATGTTGCTAGGTTTGGGGGGGGTTGGTTTGGGTGAGGGTGACTAAAATCTTCAAGAGAATTGTCTCAACTGTCTTTGCTATGTATGATTTGTTTTTGGCTCTCTTGCTCCTTTCTCTAAGGTTGAGTATTTCATGATAATCCTCTTAATCTATTTCATTCATATTTCATGATGTTTTCTTCAGCATCTAGTACAGGTCTGGCACATAGTAGGAGCTCAAGAAATGTTTATTGAATGAATGAATAAATATAAACCTTCTATTTTGTTTCAATTGTGCTAAAATGACTTCTTTATCATATTTATAATATGTAATTATTGTATTAATGTATATAAATATATGTGATATATAAATAAATAATACAAATTAATAAGTGATAAATAAATTTATACTTGATATCCTTTTAAGGAATACTTGCCACCAGATTTTAGGCCGGAAACTGACTGGAATAACTGTTCAGGAAAGAATCACAGCTACATGACCTTTTAGATTTTTGGTACAACCGTTAAAATTGTGTACAAATTAAAATGTGTATTGAGCCTCAAAACAACCAATAAAATGTAAATTATGAAAGAAAAATATATGTACATGCAGTTTGGAAGTTGGTTCTACAAATAAGAATATAAAATTACCTGAGTGCAGGAGGGGAGACTGGATTCTGTAATAGCTGGCCCCTCACAGAAGTTTGCTCTGAAGGAAGAACCGCTTACTGAGATCACCTGGAGTTAATGGAAGGACAGATGTTAGCCCATTTTCTTCTCCCAGGCTTTACTGGAATTGAATGTTATTGTAGGTTAAATGGGAAGCTTCTTTGGCTGCTGCTTCATGAAAACTGAATCCCAGAGGACTGATGATGGAGATTAGTCACTAGGGAGAGATAGTCTGGTGAACAGAAATGCGAAGGATGACATCCCAAATGACTTGGCAGAACACCAGTGAAAAGAACAGGAAGGAGATTTGAAGCAAATTTCCACAGAAAGGGAAAACCCACACCCAAATGATAGGGAGACACCAGGAGGCAGAATTAAAATGAATTGTTTCCCGAGTGGTCAGTAGTAAGTGGTTTCAGGAATAGGTCAGTCCGTGGTACTGGGTAGCATAGGATTCTGGTAAATGAAGCACCAAGCTGGTGATGGTCAAACTCTGCAGCCCTGAGCAACACACCCTCTTTGATCCAGTTTCATGTTTACAGAGTGGAGGTGGGGAGAAACTGTCATCTTTTACTTGCCACAGGGGAAATGATCTTATTATATTTTTTAAAGCCTTCCAAATACTGACTTCAAGCGTAGCATAACATAGAGAAAGTAGTTTATATCATTTGTAATAATAACATGAGATTCTTTGCATTGAGTTCCTACTTCGTGCTAATTATTTATTCCTCATAGCAGTCCTGCTGTCTGGGTTCTACTCTCTCCATTTTACATATGATGAAAATTAGACTCAGCAAAGTTAAGTGACCTACCCAACATTACAGAGCTAGAACGTGCTGAGCTGGGATTTGACCAGGAGTCACTTTACCTGCAAAGCTTGCCATCTCTATGAATTAGAGCAGCCTAGTGACAGAAAGACGGTCACCTAATGGTTCTTGATCGTTCAGCCTTTATACCTGGCCTTATGAGTATGATCTGCAAGAACATCCTTTCTTTAATGTGAATGCTAAATCTAAGTTCTAAATAACTCCTCTTGAGCCTGTGTGGAACATCATAGTCTGGTCTTTATGATGGCTCTAGATAGCTCATGACTAGCTTATGGCAATTCTACAAAGGTGTTTACATACCAGGTGCTCCTTTCCTACTTATCATTCCAGAAGACCATATTTTAGCTATTGCCCAGGCTTTGGAGCCCCAAATGAATCCCACTAATAATCAGTTGAAACACTTAGGGCCTCAGATCCTTATTCTGCCCCCTCTAGTATCCGTAGAATGCGACCTTCAGACCTGGGTTCAACATCATAACTACAAATGATTCAGAAGTGCTCAGATTCAAACCACTCTTCAACTAAAGCCAAGTTATAAAGCAATACAACGTGTGCAAATACAATTTCTCCATTTGCCAAAAGTCCACATTCAACACAGACAGTTGTTACAGATGTGCTAGCATGCAATCTGACAATGCTCAGAGCACTGTGGGATGTACCAGGATGCTACCTGCCCCTGAGCCCTGAACGTCTCCTGTCCTGGTTTGTTTCATCCCTTTTGTCTTGTTGTTTGGTGTTCTCTGTTAGACTTTAAACTACACAAGGGCAAGGAGGAAATCTATTGCCCTCCCCACTGTATCCCCTTGGTGCTACCTAATAGGCACTCTATAAATATTTCTTAAATGAATGAGTTTACAATTGCTACAAAACTGTTTCTAGTTTTCAGAGCCAGTATTTTAATTTGTAAAAGCCATTCTCTCTCTCTCTCTCTCTCACACACACACACACACACACACCTCTGCAGGAATGATGGAGGTAATCTCTTTCTCAGGGGGAGGAAAGTCCTGCTTTAATTAGAATCTTCTGGAGTAGAAATTTCCAGAGCTAGGCTTTCCCCAATGCCTACATCAAGATTGTGAGCATGGAAAGTAAGAGACCAGTAGTGTGGGCACTTTCCATATCCTTTCCATATCCTGAAAAGAGGGTAATAATCACAGTTGCCTGCCTCAAAGGGATGCTGTGAAAATGAATGGACCGAGGTGTTGGCTTAGTGGCTGGCATATAGGAAGTGATCTCTAAACATCCAAATCAGCAGCCTCACCTGCTGACTAACCCACCTACTAGTTAAGAAGAGCAGTTCCTGATTCAGTCTTACAGAGAAGAGTGCTGGCACCTAGCGCTCCTTCCTCAGTTAACCTCCTTCTTCCACCACTGATTTATGGGCCTTTCTTCTTCCGGGAAAGAAAGTATGCCATGTGCGTGCTTATATTTCATTGACTATGTATTTTTTCACATTCATCCTTGTTGTTAGCCCCCCTGTCCTTTTAAAACTTTTTTTCATTTTTAAACAGCTTTACTCTTTCTCATATTCTGCTTATATTAGCAGTTCCTGTAAGTCAGACTTGGCATTTTTTCAAACATTGGGCTTTTTTTTCTGGCAGAATATATATATATATATATATTTTGGCTGCGCTACGTCTTCATTGTTGTGGTGTGTGGGCTTCTTATTGTGGTGGCTTGTTTGTTGCAGAGCACGGGCTCTAGGCACACGGGCTTCAGTAGTTGTGGCACATAGGCTTCAGTAGTTGTGGCTCGTGGGCTCTAGAGTGCAGGCTCAGTAGTTGTGGCGCACAGGCTTAGGTGCTCTGTGGCATGTGGGATCCTGCCAGACCAGGGATTGAACCTGGGTCCCCTGCATTGGCAGGTGGATTCTTAACCACTGTGCTGCCAGGGAAGCCCCTCTGGCAGAATATTTTAAATAGCCAAAACATTAGCCAAAACATGATTTCCCATAGAACATTTACAGAAATATATATATATATTTTTAAATTTATTTATTTTTGGCTGTGTTGAGTCTTCGTTTCTGTGCGAGGGCTTTCTCTACTTGTGGCAATCAGGGGCCACTCTTTTATCGCGGTGCGCGGGCCTCTGTCGCGGCCTCTCTTGTTGCGGAGCACAGGCTCCAGACGCGCAGGCTCAGTAGTTGTGGCTCACAGGCCCAGTTGCTCCGTGGCATGTGGGATCTTCCCAGACCAGGGCTCGAACCCATATCCCCTGCATTGGCAGGCAGATTCTCAACCACTGCGCCATCAGGGAAGCCCAGAAATATATTTTTGTATGGTAAACAATATTTACATATGCAAAAATGTCATTTCCTCTGCCAGATGATGCATAATAGGCTGTCTACTGTAAAGGTATTTATTACAGTAATGGTGAACCTTTGTGATTGCTTACTACTTCTAGGCACAATTGATAAGACAGTATTCAATCCTTCTGACAACCCAATGAAATAGGAATGCCGTGAGCTCCACTTTTGAGAGGAAGAAATAAAGACACAGAGAGGATAAGTAACTGGCCCAAGGTCACACAGCTAGTGAATAGCTAAGTGGGCCTTCACAGGTAGGCTTTCTGATTTCAAGGCGTATTGTTAAACCATAATATTATATTGACTCTCATGTGTATTTATTATTTTTTAAGCTTATTATAGGATAAACTGTGATGGTCTGGAACACAATCTCAAAGAGTAGAAATCTATACATTAGAAAAAATTCAGGTATCAGGTCAACTGGGGGAAGAGGCCTATAGGGGGTCTGGTTTAGGGAGTCAGTCACAAATGGTGGGGCTTCTGGATATCAGTCCAACTGGGGTTGAGGAAGAGAATTCCTTTCCAACGCCCAGACCACTCATTGACCTAACAGTAAGACTGGCCCTTAGGAACACTGCTCTTCTTCAGTGGTCTCATGGCAACAACCATCCTTATAGACTGTCAAGGCCCTCAGTTCAGCCCAGTATCTGTGTGTTGTTCAGGCCATACTGTGGCCCTTGCTATTACAACAGCATATGGCCGAGAGGCCTGCCTTAGAGTTATAAAGTACTGCAGGATTTGAATTCCCCGTGAGCTTATGTGGAAGCCTGCTACAAAGATGGTCTTCAAAGAGCTTTTCAAAATATCTCAGCTACTGTGACTACCAAGGACAACGGAGAGGGGCTAGGGGCAGGGAGAAATACCTTCATTTTCCAAATTAATGTGCAAAAACACAGATGCATTGCATGCACCAGCTTGACGCAGTAATGAGGTTATGTGACATCAAATCAGCGCCAGTTGGAAATGGTATATTCACCATGCACCATCTTTGTATTAATTGGCACCAATAACACAAAATAGGTTGCTTCCTGAAATGTAAGCCTAGTAATTAGCGTCTTGTCAAGTCCCTATCAGAAGTTGGCAATGAAAAAAATGGTTTTTGTTTTTTTTTCCCACTTAAAAACAGGTCTGACAGTACATATCTCTGGCATTCATGGCAAGCATAACTGGAATAAAGTTCAGCTACTGCTGGGCTCTGTGCTAGAGGTACAGTTACAAAAAGCAAGACGTTGGAGGTATAATGTTCTCCTGGGCACTCGCACCATGGTGGTGATGCCTGAATCCTGATTACAGTCAGCAATGCAAGTTCACCCACATACATTTTTTACACTTCTTAGAGCTGATTATTCCGTTCATTAATTCTCACCACCAATCTGGACCTCATGGAACTTATATTTGCTCTAACGTACCTTTTCCAACAGAACGGAAGTCACAGTAGACTTCCCTGAGCGGTGACTGGCCCTCGTGTCCAGGAGGGCCAAAGGTCCTAAAAATTGAAAAGAGACACAATTCAAGACCCTGTCCTCCCCACTTCACTAAGCAGGTGTAAAGGGAAGGGAACCATCAAGAGACAGCAAATGCAATGAAATATTAGGCAGTTATTTAAGAGTCAGGAAGAGCAGTATGTTTTAGCATATAAACATGTCCAAGGTGTATTATTAAGTAAGTGAGTCACAGTGTGGTTTGTGTAATTGGTTCCTTTAGTAGTAAAAACAAAATAAAGCAGCAAAACCTCAGCCTGTGCCAGGAAAGGATCCGCATAGGAAAAAAAAACGTCTAGAAAGATGGATATGCATCATATTATAACCATATGACTGTGATCTCTGAAACTGGGAATTCTGGAGATCTTTTACATTTTTTACATTTCTATGATACCCATTCTCATATTGTTTACTTATGTTTACGACGAGAATATATTATTTTCTTAATGAGACCAGTAGTTGTTTTTGTTTTAATAAAGAGACCGTATATAAAGAAAATATGAGTTGTCACCACCCTTAGGGAAAAGTTTTCTTACAAATTATGCATAATATTAGCTTTTTCTGTAACATTCAATATGTGTTTCACTATTTGAAAATAACCTTATATATATATTGTGTATATGTGGACAGGTGCTAAGAAGAAATTTATGATAGCTAAGTCAGGCTTCTGAGTGAAGTTTCAGGGGAGCTTGTGATTTAGACAGAAATAGAAGCAGTTGATATACGGTAACTGTGGACTTAAAACGTGGTTAGAGAATAATAACTGAGTAGCAGGAAAAAGTAGAAGTTTACCCAACCCCTGACTATATAAACAAGGAAGACATTTGTTTATTTATTCAGCAAATATTTATTGAACACCTACTATGCACCATGAAGTTTGCAGATAGCAGAAGAGCTCACAGTCTGGGGGGAAGGGAAACATAAAATAAGTAAATAGGTGAACAAGTATATAATTAAACACTGTTCTAAGTATTGTGGAGGAGATTAAAAGGGAGATAGTTGAGATTAGGTGGACAGAGAAAGCCTCTTTGAGAAGCGCTAGTTAAATGGAAGCCTAGATAGTAAGAAGGAACCAGCCCCTTAAACAACAAGCAGAAGAATATTCTCGGCAGAGAGACCAGCAGGACAATGTCTGAGATAGGAAAGAAGTGGGAGGGTTTCAGAACCCAGAGGAGCCCTTGTGGTTGGAGTTCTGTGAATGAAAGGGAGGGGATGGAGAGTGGGGCTGCAGGCCAGTGAGCCAGGAGCCAGGTGATATGGGGCCTTCCAGGTGAGGAGTTTGTATTTTACTCTGAATGTAAGGGCAAGCCACAGAAAATTCTTAGGCAAGGAGACAGCAAGACACTTCTTTTATTTTGAAAAAATCCCTCTGGCTGCTGTGTGAACGATGGGATCAAGGAGGCTATTGTGTTGTTCAAACAAGGATGACACTGGCTTTAACTAGGGTAGTGGGAGTGGAGGTGGCAGGATTTAGATATGGAGAAAGTATATTTTAAAGACAGAATCAATAGGACATGGTGAAGGATGTTATCATGGGGATGAGAAGTGGGGGCATCAAGAATGAGTCCCAAAATGATTATGCAGAAATTGCTGTCTTTTATATATACAAATAACAACCACATAGAGAATATAAAAGAAAAAAACCCCACATACAATAGCAACAAAATCACTGGGGATAGAAATAACAAGGAACATACAATGCCTGTAGGAATACTATTTTAAAACACTAATGAGGACCTCAGAGATGTGAGTAGATGGAAAAATACCATATTCTTAGGATGACGGAATGTCACCAAGGTGCCCATTCTCCCTAAGACAGTTTATAAAATGACTGGAAACACAATATCAATACCAACATTTTGTTTCTGTTATTCTTCTTTTGTTTGATTGAGACAAAATTGAACAGAAGTTTATTTGGGAAGATAAAAAAACAGCTTGGAAAACTTTGAAAATGAAGAGCAATGTGGAGAATCTAGTATTAATAACAGATATTAAAATATAATGGAAAGCCTCAGTAAATAAACTGGGTGATACTGGACTGCGAATGAACAGAAAACCCAGTGGAAGAGACTAGAAAATCCAGAAACAGATCTGACTGGGACAGTTTAGTTTCTGATAGAGATGGTTTCTGAAACTGACTGGGAAAACTTGGACCAGTCACTATGCAGTGCTAGAATGACTTGGTAGCCATGTGGTTTAAAATTAATTTTTAATAATAAAAAATAAATTTAAAGTTGATGTTGAGGATGTGGAGAAAAGGGAACCCTTGTACACTGTTGGTAGAAATGTAAATTGATGCAGCCACTGTGGAAAACAGTATGGAGGTTTCTCAAAAATTAAAAATAGAACTATCATATGACCCAGCAAATCCACTCCTGGGTATATATCCCCAAAACCCCCACTAATTCAAAAAGATACATGCAGCTCAATGTTCATAGCTGCTTTATTTACAATTACTAAGATATGGAAACAAGTTAAGTGTCCATCAACAGATGAATAGATAAAGAAGATGTGATATATTTATACATATATATGTACAATGGAACACTACTCGGCCATAAAAAATAACAAAAATTTGCAGCAACGCGGATGGACTTGGAGGGCATTATGCTACATGAAATAAGTCAGACAGAGAAAGACAAATACTGTATGATATCACTTATATGTAGAATCTAAAAAATACAACGAACTACTGAATTACCAATGGTGGGAGGGGCAATGTCAGGGTGGGGGAGTGGAAGGAACAAACTATTGGGTGTAAGATAGACTACAAGGATGTATTGTACAACATGGGGAATATAGCCAATATTTTGTAATAACTATAAATGGAGTATAACCTTTAAAAATTGGATAAAAATTTTTTAAAAAAGTTAAATCTGTACCTCATACTTTAAATTACATGCTTGATCCATATCAAATGAATAAAAAATTGACTGTAAAAATTAAACCAAAACAGGCTTAGAAAGAAACAGGAGTGAATAATTCCTTTCTATCTGTGGCATAAGGAAGACCTCCTAATGCTGACTCGAAATGCACAAGCCACACAGGAAAAAGAAACTGAAATATTTAACTTCATTATGAAACAAATAATGTTCTACTTGACAAGAAACATCATAATCCAAATCAAAAGTCAGATGACAAACTAAGAAAATGTTCTGCTCATAACACAGAGAGAAATCTTTCCTCAATCCAAAAGAAAACTCTGCAAAAGGTATCGATTAACAGCTCACAACAAAGGAAATACAAATGGTACAAGCTTGTGAAAGTATACTCAGTTTTATCATAATAAAAAAATTCAAATTAAAACTATACCAAGGGCTTCCCTGGTGGCGCAGTGGTTGAGAATCTGCCTGCCAATGCAGGGGACACGGGTTCGAGCCCTGGTCTGGGAAGATCCCACATGCCGCGGAGCAACTAGGCCCGTGAGCCACAACTACTGAGCCTGTGCGTCTGGAGCTTGTGCTCTGCAACAAGAGAGGCCGCGACAGTGAGAGGCCGGCGCACCGCGATGAAGAGTGGCCCCCCCGCTCGCCGCAACTAGAGAAAGCCCTCACACAGAAACGAAGACGCAACACAGCCAAAAATAAATAAATAAATAAATAAATTTTAAAAAAAGAAAAAAAAGAATCTGTTACAAAGTGAGGAAGGCAATCCTCATTAAAAAAACAAAACAAAAAAAACCCTATACCAACACGAGTTTTTCAGCTATCAGGCAGAATACTGATAAATACAGTCAATTATTAAGACTGGGGAACTCTAATACATTGTTGTTGAGTATGTAAATTGACATAAGCCCTAAGAAGGCAATTTGACAACATCTATCAAAACTGCAAAAATCATATACACTTTGACCTAGCATTCTACGTGTTCTATATAAATGAGATATTTCTGCATATGTAGAAAAATGACATGCACCAGGTTCTTCGTTGATTGCAGTATCATTTTTTAAATAAATTTATTTATTTATTTATTTTTGGCTGCCTTGGGTCTTCGTTGCTGTGCGCGGGCTTCCTCTAGTTGCGGCGAGCGGGGGCTACTCTTCATTGCAGTGCATGGGCTTATTATGGTGGCTTCTCTTGTTGCGGAGCATGGGCTCTAGGTGCGTGGGCTTCAGTAGTTGTGGCTCGCGGGCTCTGGAGCGCAGGTTCAGTAGTTGTGGCGCACAGGCTTAGTTGCTCCGCAGCATGTGGGATCTTCCCGGACCAGGGCTCAAATCCCTGTCCCCTGCATTGGCAAGTGGATTCTTAACCACTGCACGACCAGGGAAGTCCCTGCTGTATCATTTCTAATGGCACAAAATCACAAGGAATGAAAACATAAACTATAGGGACTGATTAAATCAATTAAGATACATGCATACAGTGAAAGACAATGCATCTGTAAAAGGAATGGGACTTCTTGTGTATGTGTCTGCGTGTGTAAAGGATGGAGAAAATAATATTACATATTTTTATTTGCTTATATATTCTAAAGAAAGTCTGAATGGATACATAAGAAACGAAGCACAGTGGTTACCCTGGAAGGAAGAAGAAGATTGGGAACTGGACATAAGGGGATGTATTATTCTGCTAAGGCTGCATATTAGTCAAGGTTCTTCACAGAAATGGATCCAAGACTCTCTGTGTGTGCGATGTAACGAGATTTATTATAAGCAATGGGCTCCTGTGTTTATGGAGGCTACCAAGACCCAAGCTCTGCCAGTAAGTCAGCAAGCTGGAGGCCCAGGAGAGCTGATGATGGTTGAATTCCATCTGAAGGCCAGGCAGCTGAAGACCCAGGAAGAGTCTATGTTTCATTTGGAGTCTGAAGACAAGAAGCGGCAGATGTCCCAGTTTCAAGGCAGTCAGGCAGGAAAAATTCTAAGGGAAGGTCAGTCTTTTTGTTCTCTTCAGGCCTTCAATGGTTGGATGAGGCCCACTCACGTTATGGAGGGCAATGTGCTTTACTAGGTCCACTGGTTTAAATGTTAATCTCATCCCAAAACACCCTCGCAGAAGCACCCGGAATAATGTTTGATCAAATATCTGGGCACCCCGTGGCCTAGTCAAATGACACATAAAATTAACCATCATAAAACACCACAGACTGGGTGGCTTACACAACAGAAATTTATTTTCTCACAGTTTTGGAGGATGCAAGTCCAAGATCAAAGTACTGCCAAGGTTTTTCTGGTGAGGCCTCTCTCCTTGGCTTACAGATGGCCACCTTCTTGCTGTGTCCTCACCTGTCCATTCTTCTATACAATACATTCCTGGTATCTCTTCCTCTTCTTACAAGGACACCAGTCCTATTTAATTAGGGTCCCACCCTTATCTCATTTAACCTTAATTATCTCCTTAAAGGCCCTATCTCCAAATGTAGTCACTTTGGGATTAGGGCTTTAAGATATAAATTTGGCAGGGACACAATTTAGTCCATAACAGGGGGATAAGGGTGGGAGACACTTTCGTCGTTTACCCTTTTATAACTACTGGGTTTTAAGCCACCAGAATGTATTACCAATTTTAAAAGATTTTTTAAATGAATCCCACATTTCTGCTTCTAATGACCTGGAGGACATTGGTGCTATTTGTTGGGATGGAGAAGGCTGAGGGAAAAATAGTTTGGCAAGGTGGGAGTGGGGTGGGAAGCACTGGAGATGTGGACGAGGCACCCTAGTGGTATGTCAGTGGGGCAGCTGGTGTTCAGGAGAGGAGTTGAGGTTGGAGGTGAGAAAAAGGAAGTCTTCTACCTGTTTACAGAGTCAGGGAAAGGCAGGAGATCACACAGGGCAGCAGTTCTCAAATTTGATTCAGCATGCTTCAGAATCATCCGGAGGGCTTGCCAAACCTATACTTAGGGTCCCACCCTCCAGTTTCTGATTTGGTAGTTTTAAGGTCAAGCCCAGGAATTCACACTTCTAACAAATCCCAGAGGATGCTGGTACTGCTGGATGGGAACCACACTTGGAGAACCACTGGCCTAAGACAACGATTCTCCATTCTAGCCTCCTAATAGTAGAAAACAGAAAGCTAAGAAGGAATAAAACCCATTACCTGGGATCCACCTCATTGCAGGCCAGTGAAGTCAAAACCTCTGGGAAGTGGGCCTGGGCACTGGTAAATTTCAAAAGCTCCCCATTTGATTCCAATGTACAGCTTGAGAAGAGAGCTTCTGACCAAGGGAAAGACACACGGGAGAAACAAGAGAAGGCCAAGAAGGAAGACCTTATGCTGCTACCTTTGAAATGACCTGGAGGCAAGAAGGGACAGACCAAGAGATTGAGAAGTAAAGAGTTGAAGGGAAAACCAGGACCCCCATACATGGCAGGCAGTCACAAGCCAGCAGGCTCTGTGCTGGACTCTGGCAATGCAGATACTAATAAGACCTACACAGCCTTCAAGGAGCTTCCTTAGCGTTAAGGACCAAGCTGCTCTTTTAAAAAAGCAATGCCATCATCTATCCATTTCTTGGTGTCTGTCCTGGAGAAATACTTGCTCACAAGCCCAAGAATGCAGGTCAAGGGACTTCCCTGGTGGTTCGTGGTTAAGATTTTGTCTTCCAATGCAGAGGGTGTGGGTTCGATCCCTGGTCGGGGAGCTAAGGGCCCACATGCCTTGTGGCCATAAACCAAAACATAAAACAGAAGCAGTGTTGTAACAAGTTCAATAAAGACTTAAAAATGGTCCACATCAGAAAAATCTTAAAAAAGAAAAAAAAAAAGGATGCAGGTCAAGGCTGTCATGGCAGCACTGCTTGTCATAGTGAAAAACTGGAAACGGCATGTCCTCAGCAGAAGGATGGCTGTGTTATAGAAAATGGTACATTTATATGGCACAGAACCCTGTACAGAAGTTCAAAGGAGCAAACCAGGTAGAGAGTAACTGGCAATATCTCAAAAAATATTGTTGAAGGGCAAAAAGCAAGTTGCAGCCTGATGTGTATACCATTTAGGTGAAAAACAACTCACACCTATGTGTATTTGTGTATAAAAATATAAAAAGAGGTCTGGAAGAATGCTCTCTAAATTCATACCTGGAGAAAGGGAGAGGGGACAAATTTGCGGGTGATGGTAAAGGGACTATAGATTTATCTGTCATGCTCTTAAAAATTTTAAGACTTTTGATAAATGCACATATTTAGTATCAATGTTGTACTAATTTAAATATTTCAAAGTCATTTATGAAAGTCAGTAATTGCTAGCAAATCTGAAGTTAATGTATGCACGCACTAGAATTTTTGACTTTATGTGGGGTCTTGAAATAACACTCTCTGTGCCCCCCTCCTGATTTTGGGGTTAATTGGAGATCTTCAGTGACCACATGAAATATTATCTCCCAATCCATTTCCTAAACTGAGAAAAGGGCAGAAACTATAACTTCAAAGGAAAAAAGCCATTGCTTGGCCATTACTCTTCTCTGAATTTTTCTGCCAAAGAAGCACGTTTGAAATAGCATTTCAAAGATACAGACAACTTCCCCAGAGCCCTGCCTGGCAGACATTCTAGTTATTCAATCAAGGAGCTATCCTGGAATGCAATTCTAACAAGGCAGTCGAGATTTTTATTTTGCAGGCTTCTGACTCTTCAATAGCAGGTAAACAATGCTGGGAGATTCTGGAGATAAAGATTTGGAAATCTACTGAAGTACACATTAGCCGGACCATATCTGTGACTTTCTAGACAAACGGGTACCTCGGAGCTACCTGTGTTGACAAACCTCATTGTCTCTCTGGGAAGCGATGACATTTAAATCCTTAGATACTTATTTTCAGAGTCAGAAGACAGTCTCTTTATGTAAGTTCCAGGAAAGCAGGGACCGCATCTGTATCATTGTCATTGTTTCTCCAGTACCTAGCATACTGCTTGGCGTACAGTAGGTGCTCAGTAAATATTTGTGGAATGAATGAAGCCACACAAAAGAAAGATAAAAACAAAATCAGGGATGAATTCTACATAATGTTGAGTGAAAGAAACCAGACACAGAAAAGCGCATCCTATATTTTCCACGTGTATAATGTTAAATAACACACACAATTAATTGGTGGTGAGAGAAAATGGTTACTTTGGTGGTGGGTAGTGATCTGGAAGGGCACAGTGGGGCCTTTTGGGATGCTGGTTACTCTCTATTGCTTGATCTTGGTGGCAGTTACAGGGATGTGTTCACTTTGTAAAAGTTCATTAAGCTATATAATTATGTGCTATATAATATATTGTGCGCTTTGCTGCACGCATGTTATTTTTTTTTAAGTTTACTTAAACTAAATGAAAGTCACTTTTTCCATTAAAGACGTCCCTGTTAAATAAATGTACCTTAACTGAAGTTTTGAAGTTTTCATCCTTTGTGTCACAGATGATGTTACCCCTGGAAAACTATTTTCCAACCCTAAACATATTTTCATTTTGTATTTCTGAAGAGAAGATGTGTAACATCAACTCCAGGGCTTAAAGGCTTAGCTCGCCCTCTTCTAAGGTTTTGCTCTTCCTTATTGGAATTCAGCTGCTGGTAAAACACCTGTTATAGGACTGGAGGCAGCTCTGCTATTGGGTCTTTAGCACCCATTCTATTTCCTGCCCTTACTCTTTTGAAATTTCTGACCCCTTGAACAGACAAGGAAAACTACTGAAAGAAAACCAGCAACTTCAGAGATGAGCAATCTGGGGAAAATATGTGACATTTTCTACCATTTAATAACCACCAGACTCACTAAATCTTCTAATTTTTTTCTTTTCTCTCTCTCCCTCATTCTTTTTTCTTCTTTTCTTCTTGATAATAATAACAAAAACATTTTAAAAAATCTTTGAACCTAGGAACCCAGAAGTTTAACTTACACTTATTTCCTTGTACATGTACAAAGTGAGGGAATTACAAGGTAACTCACAGATACGTTGTCTGTAACAGCAAAAGCTTGAAAGCAACTGAACTGTCCCTCAAAAGGGAACTTTTAAAATATATAGCATTCAACAATAGAAAAGTACATGACAGTAGAAAAGAATGAAGAGGCTACATTTATGAGATATAGCAAGTGCAAGGTCCAGACAGTGTGTTTAGACTGCTACCATTTATGAATACATAAATGATTTCTGGAAAGAACACACAGGGAACTGTGGCCCCCAAAGGGGGATGGTGTACCTGGGCAGGAAAGAGACTCCCCCAGATACCTTTGGTTCCATGGACATTTAAACCATATTATGTACTGTCTCATCAAAAACAAATTTTTAAAAACATAAAATAATACTTTTGGCAGTGGTTATTAGAGAGAGCCCTGATTTTGCAAAGGATGTAGAACAGAGGCAGAATCTCATGCACCATTGTTGGAAGGGGAAAATGGGATAACCTAACAGGAAGGCAATTTGTCACATATCAAATACTTTCACATTTTCCTTTTGACTGGGTATTTCTAGTCCTAGGAATTTATTTTTAAGAATGTAACTGTAACTATTAAGACAGTGATGAAAGACGTTGGAGAAGACAGAAATAAATGGAAAGATATTCCATGCTCATAAATTGGAAGAATTAATATTGTTAAAATGCCCATACTCCCCAAAGTAACCTACAGATTCAGGTGCAATCTCTGTCAAAATTCAATGGTGTTTTTCAAAGACACAGAACAAACGATCCTAAAATTTGTATGAAACCATAAAAGAGCCCGAATAGCCAAAGCAGTCAGGGTGAAAGAAATACAAAGAAAATAAAAAGTGGAAAGAAGTGAAAGAAGAACAAAGCTGGAGGCACCACGCTTTCTGATTTCAAACTATATTACAAAGCCATAGTAATCAAAACTGTGTGTACTGGCATAAAAACAGACACTTAGATCAATGGAATGGAACAGACAGCCCAGAAAAAAATCTATGTACCTATGGTCAATTAACTTTTGACAAAGGAGTAAAGAATATGCAGTGGGGAAAGGAGAGTCTCCTCAATTAATGGTGATGGGAAAACCAGACAGGCACATGCAAAAGAATGAGACTGAAACCCCTATCTTACCACACACACACACACACACACACACACACCCCCCCCTAAAAATGAGATTAAAGACCTGAATATAAGACCTGAATCCATAAAACTCTTAGAAGAAAACATAGGCATTAAGCTCCTTGACATTGGTCTTGGCAATGATTTTTTTAGATTTGAAACCAAAAGCAAAGGCAAGGAAAGCAAAAATAAACAAGCGTGACTACATAAAGCTAAAAAGCTTCTGCACAACAAAAAATGATCAACAAAATGAAAAGGCAACATATGGAATGGAGAAAATATTTATAAATCATGTATCTGATAAGGAATTAATATCCAAAATATATAAAGACCTCATATAACTCAACAGCCAAAGGAGCAAAGAAACAAACACAATCCAACTGAAAAATGGGCAGAGAGTCTGAATAGGTATTTTTCCGAAGAAGACATACAGATGGCAACAGTTACATGAAAAGGTGCTCAGTGTCATTAAGCAACAAGGAAATGCAAATCAAAACCACAGTGAGATATCACAGCACACATATTATAATGACTATTATAAAAAAGGCAAGAAATAATAGGTATCAGGGAGGATATGGAGAAAAGGGAAATGTTGTACACTGTTGGTGAGAATATAAATTGGTTTAGCCACTATGGAAAACAGTATGGAGGTTCCTCAAAAAATTAAAAATAAAATTAGCACATGATCCAGCAATTCCACTTCCAAAGGAAACAAAAACCCTAACTTGAAAAGATACATGCATCCCCGTGTTCACTGCAGCATTATTTACGGTAGCCAAGTGTCCACTGATGGATAAATGGATAAAGAAGTTGTTATATATAATATATATGTAGTATATAATTATATATATATATAAAATTATATATATATATATATATTACTCAGCCATAAAAAAGAAGGAAATCTTGCCATATGTGACAACACGGATGGACCCTGAGGATATTACGCTAAGTGAAATAAGTCAGCTAGAGAAAAACAAATACTGTATGATCTCACTTATGTGTGAAATCCAAAAACATCAACAAAGAAAAACAAACTCATAGATGCAGAGAGCAGATTGGTGGTTGCCAGAGGAGGGGGGTGGGGTTTGGACGAAGTGAGTAAATGTGGTCAAAAGGTACAAACTTCCAGTTATAAAATAAATAAGTCCAGGGGATGTAATGTACAGCATGGTTACTATAGTTAATATCACTGTATTGTATACTTGAAAGTTGCTAAGAGAGTAGATCTTAAAACTTTTCACATGAAAAAATCACTGTAACTATGTGTAATGATGGAAGTTAACTAAACATTGTGGTGATCATTTCACCACTGGAAACACTGAATTATTATGGCATACATCTGAAACTAACAATGTTATATGTCAATTATATCCCAACATGAAGTTATCTGAATAAAATAATCAGTGATACACAAAAGGACTTATACACAGGAATTTCATCTTATTTTTCTTTATGATAAAATTGTAAATATTTTGGTGAAAATTGGAAGCTGCCCCTCCCCCTCCCCCAGAAAAGAAGAATGAAGGAAGGAATGGTTATAATGGAGCAGAGTGAAGGATTAGATTGCAGAAATATTGGGAAAGATAGATGTATGAAACAGATGATCAGTTCCATAAATTATGGTACACCTATACATTAAAAATGCCATTTTAAAAGAATGACCAAGAAAATTGTTAATAACATTAGGGAGTGAAAAATATAAAACATGTACAGCATAATACTATTTGTGGCCCCAAATGCACCCATATCACTGTGTATACGTGTTGGTGTACACACATGTGTGTAAAACATCTAACACTTTCATTCTAGGTCAGGGGTCCCCAACCCCTCGGCCACCGACCAGTAGCGGTCCGTGGCCTGTTAGGAACCGGCCGCATAGCAGGAGGTGAGCAGCGGGCGTGCGAGCGAAGCTTCATCAGCTGTTCCCCATCGCTCGCATTACCGCCTGAGCTATGCCTCCTGTCAGATCAGTGGTAGCATTAGATTCTCATAGGAGCAGACGACATAAGCAACACACGTCGGGTGTCGTTGTCTCCCACCATCCCCAGATGGGACCGTCTAGTTGCAGGAAAACGAGCTCAGGGCTCCCACTGATTCTGCATTATGGTTAGTTGTATGATTATTTCATTATATATTACAAATGTAATGATAAAAGAAATAAAGTGCACAATAAATGTAATGTGCTTGAATCATCCTGAGACCATCCCCCACCCCTGGTCCATGGAAAAATTGTCTTCCATGAAACCAGTCCCTGTTGCCAAAAAGGTTGGGGGCCGCTGTTCTAGGTGATAGAATTTTCTATTTTCTATTTCTATTCTTACATGGATTTTCAAAAAGAACTATACTATGCTTATATTTTAAACTAGAAAATGTATAATAAAAGAATTAGAGAATATTTTTAAAGGTGCTACAAATAAACCCCGCCAGTACAATGTAAGTGCAGCCCCAAAAGATTCAACTGCAAACAGTGAAGGGCTGCACTAAATTGAGGTTAACGAAGTGACAGAACCAAGACTGCTGTGAAGGACAAGAGCCAGTTGCCAGTCACTTTATACCTCAAGTTTTATTGGCAAGGGATGTGTTACCCTGGGGCACTGTCTCCATATGGCCCATGTGGACCACTTACACTCTGACAATTATTTCTCTCATTCCAAAGTATTTTAATTCTTTTAGGAAGTAACTGTCTACCCTGAAACAAAAAGAAACTGAAAAATAAAATATATATGACATGGTGATATAATGCTTTTTAAAACCACTTCTAATCCAATAGAATCTTTTATTCTTTATTACCTTTTTTTTAGTTGAGGTGAGAGTCACATAATTTTAACTACTTTAAAGTGAACAAGTCAGTGGCATTAACTGCACTCATAAGGTTGTGCAACCACCACCTCTATCTAGTTCCAAAACATTTTTATCACCCCCAAAGGAAGTTCCATATATATTAAGCAAGACGCTTCCCGTTTTTCTCTCCCCACTGCCCCTGCCAACTACCGATCTGTATTCTGTCTCAAAAGATTAACCTATTCTGGGGCTTCCCTGGTGGCGCAGTGGTTGAGAGTCCGCCTGCCGGTGCAGGGGACACGGGTTCGTGCCGCGGTCCGGGAAGATCCCACATGCCGCGGAGCGGCTGCGCCCGTGAGCCATGGCCGCTGAGCCTGCGCGTCCGGAGCCTGTGCTCCGCAACGGGAGAGGCCACAGCAGTGAGAGGTCCATGTACCGCAAAAAAAAACACAAAAAAACAAAAAAGATTAACCTATTCTGGACACTTCATAGAAATGAAATCATACAATATATGGCCTTTGTGTCTGGCTTTTTTGCCATAGCATGTTTTCAAGTATCATCTATATTGTAGCATATAGCAGTAGTCTGTTCCTATTTATGGCTGAATAATACTCCATCATATGGATATACCACAGTTTGTTTATCCGTCCCTCTGTGATGGACATCTGGACTGTTTCCCTCTTTTGGCTGTTGTGAATAGAGCTACTATGAATATTTGTGTACAACTGTTTGAGCCTCTAGTTCTAATTCTCTTATACCTAGACAAAGAATTGCTGCATCATGTGGTAATTCTAAATTTTACTTTTTAAGGAACCACCAAACTGTTTTCCACAGCAGCAGAACCATTTTAAATCCCACCAAAAATGTCCACGAGTTCCAGTTTCTCCACATCCTTGCCAACTCTTGGCTATATTTCTTTTTTATATTTCTTTCTTTCTTTTTTTTCTTTAAATCACAATCCTAGTAAATGTGAAGTGGTACCCTGTGGTGGTTTCAATATGCATCTCATGACTAATGATGTTGACATCTCTTCCTGGGTTTCTTGGCCATTTGTGTATCTTCTTTGGAGAAAGATCTGTTCAAGTCCTTTTCCCATTTTTTAAAGTTGGGTTGCCTTCTTGTTGTTGAGCTGTGAGAGTTCAAAGTTCTTAATATATTCTACATACTAGACCCTTATCAGATATGTGCTTTGCAAATATCTTCTCCCATTCTGTAGGTTGTCTTTTCACTTTTTTGATAATGTCCTGGGATGCATCTGTTACTTTTACTTATTAATGTTTACCTACAGGAATATTATTTTCTGTTTTGTCAGTTCACCTAAAATGATAACGTGGACATATTTTTGTGTTTGACATTATTATCAGAATGGCATTCTTATCGTTTCGAGGGATGCATAATATTCTGTCACATTCATAGTAATTCATGGATTGTTGGCAAAATATATAAGGTTCTCATGGTAACCGGAACAAATTAAATCCAATGAAGCATTCAACAGCCAGGCATTAAGAAGGGCAGGGACCAGGTGGTTCTGAGGATCCACAAGAGTTCGTGGACTTTACCTCCAACACTGCAGTAAACTTGCCTCCCCACTTCCAGTTTCCTAGTCTCCCATTTCAAACTACCGGACAACAGTATCCTACTAGCTCAGCATGGATCAGTGTTGACCCCTGCCGGGGACGCAGAACTGCGCAGCCCAGATCTCCCTCTTCTGGACTCAGGTGCTCTTTCTCCAGATGCCAGCAGTGTTGGCTGCTTCCTGCTCTTGGCTAAATTCTTCCCCAGGACCTGCCCTTGCCTTAAGATACCTTATTCATATATTCATGTCTCCTTCCGTGGAATGGGTGATGCAGGACAACTCTGAGGGGTTGTTCCAGCTCTGGAGCTGCTTGGGAGGTTGGCTAAAGCCTTCTCTTGACTGCATCACAGTTCACTTTTCTCTCTGCCCAGTCCTGCTTACTTTAATTCCCCACAGGTACTGACCCCTAACGTACCTTCTGCACACTAATATCTGAACAAGACCCATTTCTCAGGAACCCAGCATGTTAAAGTCTTTACTCCAGTCAGCACTGGCCCAGGCACTGGGGTAACGTCATGGTATCTAAGACCAACACCTGAGGATTTCAAAGCTGGTCTCATAAAAGGAAGGGATGGCTTATGGTCTACTAATGTGGAATAGCGAAACGCTTTACAATCGTGCTCTTCCAGGAAGACTGGAATGCACAGCTTCTGCCTTTTATTATTTCATTCATGATTTGATTTGAATAAATTCCTGAGAGTTATATTATCATGAATCCTATGCATTTTCATGCTGCTTTCCAGAAGGATTTTGCTGGTTAACAAAGCCAGCAAAAAGGAGAGGATACTACTCAGAATTTTTAACACACCAGTAACCAGAAAGGGGATGGAAAGAGCTAATATCAGGTATACCAGGAAACCTTCCAGGTGGTTAAATAAATCCAGTGTTGTCCCCTTTATCTCTAGTAATAATAGTAACTTTTAAAAAAAAACATAACATTATTTGAGCCATGGCAGCTGAGAATCAACACTGTATTTGCTAACTTGTCCCCTATTAGACATGTGACCAAGCTCTGTCCACTGGGATGTGAGCAGTCCATGTGGAAAGCCTGCACTGTGCCTTGAAATGAAAGGGGCATACACTCCACTTCCCCTTTCCTCTTTCTGTTGGCTAGAATGAGATCATAGCATTAAGCCATCTTGGACAATTAAAGATGAGAACAACACAGTGGGAATGGCAGAGCCACAAGATAGAAGGAACCTGGGTCTGTGATGCTACTATGGGGTCACCATACCAGCCCCAGACTACTTGAGTCTTGTTTTTCACATGGGAGAGAAATAAAAATCTTTCTTGTTTAAACCATTCATGTTATACATCTCTGTGACAGCAGCTGGATATGTATACCAACTAATACACAATATCTCTCTTCCCACTACATCTTCACAGCAATCGTTTGGTGATAGCTATTTGTGTCATTTTAGATATTAAGAGATGGAAAATCACAAATAATAACGAATTCACCCCTTAGTCACATAGCAGGAAAGTTCAGACCAAATCTGGGGGTTCAAATCAAAACTGGAAAGACCAAGTTTTCTCACTGTTCTTTTCCTGAAGAATTTATAGTTCTTTATAGGCACTTAATTTCCAAGTCTCTACCTTGCTGATTATATGATTAGATTTTTGTACACATTATAAATCACAGTAATCACACTGCTAACGACGTAGAGAGAAACACATTTATGAGTTCTCTTTGCACATTTATGCCTTCTCTCCCTTTCCTGATTCATTTTTGCCTGACCTCCAAACAAAATAAGTGTGAAAGCTATTTTCAAGTCATCTTAAGTCTTTTTTTTTTTTTTTTTTTTTTTTTTAGTGGTACACGGGCCTCTCACTGTTGTGGCCTCTCCCGTTGCAGAGCACAGGCTCCGGACGCGCAGGTTCAGCGGCCATCGCTCACGGGCCCAGCAGCTCCGTGGCATGTGGGATTCTCCCGGGCCAGGGCACGAACCCGCGTCCCCTGCATCAGCAGGCAGACTCTCAACCAGTGCGCCACCAGGGAAGCCCATCTTAAGTCTTTTTAAAAATTGTTTTAGTGCTAAGTAAATTTGACTCACTTATTCACAAGTGGGTAGGAACACTCAGCTATGTATGACACCGTGAGGACAGCAAAAACAAATCAGTCCCAGAACCCTGTCCTCAAGGTGCTTGCAGTCCTGTGAGATTGATAAGAAATTTTAACCCATGGCAGATGACAAGAAATATTAAGTATAGAGTACTAGGAGATTGTTAAATAAAAAAGGTTATCTTGGGACTTCCCTGGCAGTACAGTGGTTAAGACTCGGCACTTCCAATGCAGGGGGTGTGGGTTTGACCCCTGGTCAGGGAACTAATATCCCATCTGCCGTGCATCGTGTGGCCAAAAAGTAAAAAAAAAAAAACAACCCCCTCCCCCCAAAAAAACCGCCATCTCTCTTTTGAGGACAAGAAAGCTTTAGGAATTTGGTGACCTTCGAAATGAACCCAGAATTATGGGTAGAGTTTGTATAACCGAGATTTGGGGTTTTATTTTTTGTGGGTTTTTTTTTTTTTTTTTTTTGGTTTTTAGTGATAGAAGCCCAACTGAAACTAATTTACGCAAACATAGAAAAATGTGTTGGTTTAACTAACTGAGAAATGCAGGAATATCTTACATCAGGCAGAGTTGGATCCAGGGTATCTAAATGATGCCATTACGCAGTGGTTGGGAATCTGCCTGCCAATGCAGTGGACATGGGTTCGAGCCCTGGTCTGGGAAGATCCCACATGCCGCGGAGCAACTAAGCCCATGAGCCACAACTACTGGGCCTGAGCGTCTGGAGCCTGTGCTCCGCAATGGGAGAGGCCGTGACAGTGAGAGGCCGGCGCACCACGATGAAGAGTGGCTCCCGCTCGCTGCAACTGGAGAAAGCCCTCGCACAGAAACGAAGACCCAACACAGCCATAAATAAATAAATAAATAAATTTAAACGATGCCATTAGAGAGCCGTCTATCTCTTGGTGGTTTTACCTTGTACTGGCTTTGTTTTCAGACAGGCTTATTCCTTGTAGAGGTAAGGATGGACACCATCCCTCCTAGGCTGCCTTGTTACCAGCTCCACCACGCCAGCATAAAGAGAGTGCCTCTCTCCTGATAAATGAGGCAGAATATATAAACAGGGCTGTTTGGCCAGGTCTGGATCACATGCCCACTTCTGGAATTGAAGATGGGCTCAGCCTGTTGAACCCACAGAGTGAACCTGCTCAGGAGTGGTTCCCCCAAATTACAAAGGAAGCTTTAAAATGAGAAAGAGGAGAAATGGATGCTGGATAGTCAAGAACAACAGAGGTCCATCACAAGGTTCACAGGTGCAGATGAGAATGAGGAGGGAATCCCAGGTGCAGGCAACTGCTTGAATGAAGGCATGGAGGCAAGACAGGAGAGGAGAGTCCAGTTGGACAAGATGAGGAAGAGAGAAAAATTAAGCTGGAACTGTATTATAAAAAGCCTTGACTGTCAGGATAAGGTGTTTAAGTCCAGTTTTTTGTTTTTGTTTTTTTAATTGACGTATAGTTGATTGACAATGTGTTACTCTCAGGTGTACAGCAAAGTAATTCAGTTATATGTATGTATGTGTGTGTGTGTGTGTGTATACTTTTTCAGATTCTTTTCCATTATAGGTTATTACAAGATATTGAATACAGTTCCCTGTGCTACACAGTAGGTCCTTGTTCTTTGTCTATTTTATATATAGTAGTATCTGTTAATCCCCAAACTCCTAATTTATCCCTCCCCCCCTTACCTCTCTGGTAACCATAAATTTGTTTTCTATGTCTGTGAGTTTGTCTCTGTTTTGTAAATAAGTTCATTTGTATCATTTTTTAGATTCCACATATCATATTTGTCTTTCTCTGACTGACTTCACTTAGTATGATAATCACTAGTTCCATCTATGTTGCTGCAAATGGCAATATTTCATTCTTTTTTATGGCTGAGTAATATTCCATTGTATGTATACGTGTATACACACACACACACACACACACACGGCCAGTTTTTTTTTTTTTTTTTTTTTTTGAGGTACACAGGCCTCTCACTCTTGTGGCCTCTCCCATTGCAGAGCACAGGCTCCGGACGCACAGGCTCAGTGGCCATGGCTCACGGGCGCAGCCGCTCCGTGGCATGTGGGATATTCCCGGACCAGGGCACGAACCCGTGTCCCCTGCATCGGCAGGTGGACTCTCAACCACTGTGCCACCAGGGAAGCCCACATGGCCAGTTTTAAAGGGAGTGGGGAGCCAAAGAAGTACCTCCAAATATCATCACATATTACATATATAATAAATATATCATCAAGTATAATTGAAAATCAGTTATTTTTTTGGTATTTTCTTTAAGAGTCTGCTTTGTAGTTATTTGCTTCATTTATAAGGCATTTATTTTCAATTAAACTATATATGTTTGCTCGACCTACTACTTGGAAAAGTTTCATTATGTTTCCTCAATGTATCTGTCTCCCCCAGCTTATTATATTTCCCTCTTGCCTATAACTTTGGGGTTTGGTTAAACTGAAAAATACATATTAGTATGGGCAAGCTCAGGTGAAGGACCAGGGAACTCTCAGACATAAATACAAAGAATGCAACCAACCAACCATGAATCCTTGGACCTGATGGGCAATTTACAACCTTACCTCTTTAAGGCACTCATTTATTCTTCAGTTAAAGTTGTTCTCTCAAGCTTAGCACAGACTTTTGAAAAATAAACATTTCATGATAATAATGATTAAAAAGTGCCTTTGGAGAAAGTCACTTGCTGATGAAGAATAATTTCTGTCTCCCTTCCTCTCCTATTTTCTCTGTGTCTCTAAAAAGAGAAGTGAGAAAAGAGTTGACCAGAGCCCAGAGTAATGGGCCATGAAGTTCCCAAAGGAGTGGTCAACCTGGGTTGACCACAACATAGTTTTTTTTTTTTTTTCTTTTTCTGGCTCCAGATCAGGAAGTTTTATTGCTGACTGATCACAACATAGTTTTAATGGCCTCCCTTCACTGTAGGGTCCAGTGGGAAAGGACTTTGCAGACAGTGAAATGCCACATATGAATTCATTATCATCATCTCAATGACGAGGTGAAACCCATGTGGTGGGGTTACCATGGTTCCCATTTTTCTGATGAGAGGCAGCACAGCTTCATGATAACTATTCCTTGGACTCCCAACTAAGACGGTCCTGGCTTTTTGTTGCTTAACCTGCCTGAGCCCCGATAGCCTCATCTGTAATATGGGATAATAAAAGTGTCTACTTATCTAACAGTGCTCAGTTGAGGATTAGCTGAGATAAAAATGAATAAAAAGCAACTAATTCAGTGTTGCACCATGACCAACGCATCCCAGTTTTCCCAGAACTTCCCTGGTTTTAGCATCATAAACCCCTTATCCTCAGAACCTGGTCAGTCCCAGGTAAACTGTGATGGCTGGTCATCCAAGAGGCAGGAACTCAAACTTGCTTAGAAAATATTATCTATTTTTGTTTTAGAGGAGAAAAGTGAAGATTAAAATACTTACCATGGTGTAAGGAACATTTTGTTTTAAACAAAAATCATCCATTATGACTAGAGAATTAAACCTCTTAGGATTCGTATCTAAGGCTTCTAAATCCAAATCCCGTTCTTTTTCTACGGTGTTTTTATTCATTCTTTCATTCAATTCCTCACTCACCTAATCGATCCCTGCCCTCATAGAATTTAAAGTGTAGAAGACACAGACATTTAATACGTAGCTACCTTACAAATAATTCAAATTGCCATTGTGTTAAATGTACTACTGGCAGGCAATTGTTCATGTGTGGTTTTTCTAGGGATTTCTCTGAATCCATCCACTCTCAGATGTTTCCACTGTGTCTGTATTTTCTTGCAACATGGACACCTTGGGGTTGCAGTATAGCCTTTGGCCCTGGAGGAGGAGAAAGTTAATTAGCCTGAAATGACCACGTTTGGTCAGGCCAGGGGGTTCCTCTTTTTACATTTTCATGGATTAGTAGATTGAAGGAGTCCAGGGTCCTCTTCCCTATCACATGGACCAGTCCAGAGCCAGCCAGCTCCTCACGAAAAGCGAGGACCTCCCTGATCCATGCAGATGAACTGGCTCCCCATCTGCCGGCCTGAGGTCACGAAACCCGAAAAGACCTGAGAGTCTTACGCTTCACCTCACACTGTCACCATCCACAAGAAAGGGAAAGTAGGCTTTCCAAATGCATTCCCACTACACTATTGAGTGGTCTTTTAATTTTCATTTTGGTTGAGGCAGTTAATTCAAAATCAGTCACCTAGTCTAAAATATAATAACCTTTTGGTATTCTATTTATGATAACATATCATAGGGAAAGTGAATATTTCATCTGGGAACCAGGGCAGTCACTGGGGAACTGAATTTCCTCAGCAGTACGGTGTTAATAAACTTGAGACAGCCCTATGCTACGTTAAAATGCAACTTTTCACCCCCCGCTGGCCTGGCAAACTGAACGGGAAAGGCAACCTCTAGCAAAAGAGGATTAGATTTCACAAAAAGATATGGGAAAGGATACAAAATCCCTCACCGTGTCTCCTGCAAAAATAAAAGAACAAAAGAGCCAGTGGCCATTGCTTCAAAGAAGAGCTTTCCTTGGACTGTTTCCACTTAAAATCTACTTTTTTCTTACTTTTAAATTTGGGTGGCTGGTGTTTAACAAAATCTTTACAAAGTTAAGTGTTTTATCTTCTTCTTCTTTTCATTTAGGAAACATTCCAGGGAGGATTTTTAGGTGTTTGAATTTGGTAGGAAATTCTATGGTCAGGTCCTGAGAAGAAAATAGGGTTTATTTTTGGTTTGGACAGGCAGGTAGGAGATTGTGGAAGGACAATGGTTCTGTGGCATCAAATACCAGGAGGCTGGCTTGAAAGTACAGCCTCCAGGGTATGTCGGCAGCAGCACTTTCTTTTCATTTCTTTTTCTTTTTTTGTGAAATTGCAGCAAGTCTACGGCTATTTCTTAAAGGAATTTAGTGCAAAAGTTGTGTCCCTTGCTATTCTGAGATCTTGCCTAAGATTTGAAAATGTGCCCAATGCAGATATGATGAGACTTCAAACGAAGAAAATAAGTTCAAAATAATTTTTTTTTTTTCTTGGTGGTGGGATGGGGGAGTATTAAAGAGAAGGTGCATGTTTTTTTGTTTGCTTTTTTCTTTTCCTTTCTTGTTTTTTTAAAAGGAAGATACTCTGTTAACCATACATCCTAGCAGGAAAGAAAAAAGGAGGCAGCGATCTTGTCATTGCTAATCTTGCCAAGCGTTATGGGATGAATTGTGTCCTGCCTCCCAGCCCCAATTCACATGTTGAAGTCCTAAGCCCCAGTACCTCAGAACGTGACTGAATTTGGAGACATTGCCTTTAAAGAGGTGATTAAGATAAAATGCGGTCAAATGGGTGGGCCCTCATCCAATATGACTGATGTCCTTATAAGAAGAGGCAGGTTGTACCCAGACATGCACACACAGAGGAAAGAGACCATGTGAGGACGCAGTGAGAAGGCTGCCCTCAGCAAGTCAAGGAGAGAGGCCTCAGAAGAACTCAACCCTGCCAACACCTGGATCTTGGTCTTCTGGCCCCCAGAACTGTTGGACAATACATTTCTGATGTTTAAGCCACCCAGTCTGTGGTATTTTGTTATGGCAGCCCCAGGAAACTAGCACAGTAAGTCAAATGACTATTTCTGCCAAAGAATATTGCCAGTGGGGCATGACAACTCCTTGTTTGAGGAGAGAAATGGTGGCTTGCTTTTCTGCTCTCTGTTATACGTTTTTAGCTAGCTCTTAAAAGTGCATATAGAATTAGGGAATTTTAGTTTCAGTTGAGTTAGTTATTTTTCGGGGGGGCTGAGAATGTATTTCAGTCACATTTGTTAATTTGAATTTATTTTAATATGCTTAATAAAATTCTGGGGGCTTCCCTGGTGGCACAGTGGTTAAGGATCCGCCTGCGAATGCAGGGGACACGGGTTTGAGCCCTGGTCCGGGAGGATCCCATATGCCACAGAGCAACTAAGCCCGTGCACCACAACTACTGAAGCCCATGCGCCTAGAGCCCGTGCTCTGCAACAAGAGAAGCCACCGCAATGAGAAGCCCACATGCTGCAACGAAGACCCAGTGCAGCTGTAAATAAATTAATTAACAAAAAAATTCTGAACCATGTATGGCCTATAGGATAATTTAAAAATGAAAGAGTATTAATGTGTTTTTTACAAGGCTTTGATTTCTTTGCATGGCCTAACTTGGATTTCTTCTTTTTAACTTAAAATGACAGTGTCAGTTTTCTTTCTTTCCTGACCTTTGTAAGTTGCTTAAAATGACTGTGCACAACCTCTGAGTAATTAAGGTAAATATGAGATAGTTCTGTATGGAGTAAAATGCAGCTGTTTTTAAAAAATGTAGCAACACCATGTAGCGAAAAGCATTTTTAGTCTTAATTGAAAAAACAATGTAAACCAGTTGTATGTATATTATTATTGCAATTATGCATAACTATATGTAGAGTATATATATTATAATTATACCTATGGCATCATTATAACTAGGTTTTTTTCTAAAGCCTACCATAGAAAAAGGATTGTGAGGAATATACTGACCAGTGATTACTTTTGGGGAATGGCATTATGACTGTTCCCCTCCCCCTAGTCTATTCTCCTTTTTGCCTACATTTCTTTCATAAGCACGTATTTCTTTTATGATTAAAGAAAATTATCCACCACCAGTATGAAAATGCATATGAGTTCATCATACATTAATAATTAAATGAGCTAATCACCAGATGTAAACACCTGGCATAGTGCCTGGTCCAGACTATGAGCTCAGTCAAGGTTAGCTCTCTTTGTCTACACATGGGCCAGACTAGTTTCCAACCATACAACAGGATACAGGTGTCCCAGGAATAGCTAATGATATTCAGGTCTAACTACCAGAGACAAAAGAGTCAACACAATTTAGAAGTGTGGGTAGGAGGTAAAAAGAGATGGAATGTAGGTCTTCTAGTAAGTAGAATTTAATCTTTTTAGTGCATCAGTACTACTCTATGTTCCTCGATGGTAGACTTGCATATTGTTTATTAAGAATGTATCACATATTTTTGTGGAATTGCAAATATTATGGATGTGTCCCCCCACAAAAACGATATTCTCTTCCAGAAAGATGGGTGGAAAAGTAAATACTATGTTGCAAGTTAGAAGAGTTTTGATGAGAAAACATTCTTTAGGCATCATAGTAGACTATGTAAAATACTCTTTGGAGTACTATTGAGATAAGTAAGAACTGCTTTGTTGATCAGGCTGCCTTTGCATGTTGACCCAAGATGTTGGGGGAGAATCTCTAGGTGTCATGAAATCACTGAGCACGTGGGGCTCATTTCAGTAGAAGGACTGACACTGGGACCAGCACTCCCAGAACTGTGCGTTCTTCTCTTTCAGTTTCCTGACCCACCTCCTTCCCTAGGGGAAAAGAAAATCCCTAAGCCACTTTTAGAACAGCTAAGGAAGTTGTGTAATGAGGTGCAGGAAATGCTTCCTGGTGGCTCTAAGAGAGGGATTTTCAATATGGTCTAGCCAAGAATTTAGAACTTGTAGGATTTTTCGGAAGGTACCTAGAACCCAACAAAACTAAAAATAGATTGCAGGGTGCAATTTGAAACCTTATTTGTCCTCCCACAGCCGGATGAGTACCTCCACTAAGGACCGGAAGGATCCAGGCTTATCAGCACTGTTTCTCACCTGATTTAATACTAGCAGATTCTCAGTAAAGTGGAGATAAAAGAAACTGGAGAAAAATCTCTGAAAGACTGCCTCAAGACATATGAGGATCACAAATCGTTTGTATTCCTAGATTCTGAGCTGAGTAGTTCCTTCTCAACTGAACAAAGTTCTTTATTTTCTACTTCACTGTGAGTTGACCTGAAACTTCAGGCCTGGGCCAAGTTACAAATATACACTACCAGGAATTGGCCTTGTTAACAAATTCCAAAGTGGAGTCCCATTTTCAACTGAGGTCTTAGCTGAAACTTACAAGTGCAGTAGGGCTCACTGTAACAATATGAGCTTTCATAGCCTTGCTATTTAAGATTCTTTCTCTCAGACTAAATAAGCAAAACTACTCCCAGACATCCATCCCAAGTATCACAAGAGTGACTTACATATCATGTAACTTAGAATGGGGTAGTTTGATTCCTTCAGGCTTCCTGACTTTAGTTAGCTGCATGTGCTCATGTGGGGAATGTGTTTTGAAGACACTGTATCATTTGACCGAGAAAAAGGAGGGCCAGATGGCTTTGAAAGAATATTAAATGGCAGAAGGCTGCCTTGGAATGCTTAACTGTTTCTAGACATCATGCTTATATTTCCTAAATAGTGTCCTCTTTGGGGTAAAATTTTGCTATTTTATCCAAACCAGAAATAATAAGGAAGATAAATACTTTCAGGATATTTTCTAAAACAAAGATGATGAAAGCTTTTTGAAAAATGACAAATATAATTTTGAGTATCTTTGACGGCATGGTGCTTAAGATGTTTTATCTTACTGACACATTCTGTTTTATTAGAGAAGGCATAATATTTACTGTTAGCTTTCAGCAATGTGTTTTCCTATGTGGAAAGAAAAATTTTGAAGACTAGAATGATATATCCTTTGCTCATAATTTGGAGACTTAAGTATACATCAAGAGGATTCAAAGAATGTATGTTGATCTTTACTGTCAGGAGGATTAATAAAATCATGTACCAGAAATTCTTAGAATGATGCCTGCCGCATTATAACTGCTCAATAATTTAACTGTATGATTATGATTAAGCTGTGGACTCAGAAAGTCAACTTCTTATTTCACATCTCCTTTTGGCTATCTCCCAGCCACTCAAACTTGACATATACAAAGATGATTTATTTATTTCTTCCCTGTTGCAATCTGGCTCCTCCCACAATCCTCCCCATCTTAGTAAACAACACCCCACATTTGCTCAAACCAGAAATCTTGTGAGTCACACCTGATATCTCCCTCTCTCTCACCACTCAATAGTCATCCATCACTAAGTCTCATTCATTACATAGTTTAAAAAAATTTAATTATCTACTTATCTCTATCACTATTGCTAAACCTCTAGCCTAAGGTTTTCAACCTCTGCACTATTGACATTTTGGGCCAGAAAATTCTTTGCTGTGGAGGGCTGTCCTGTGCATTGCAGAATTGTTAGCAGTACCCCTATTCTCTACCTACTGGATGCCAGAGGGCCTCCCTATTTGTGACAACCAAAAATGTCTGCAGACATTGCCAAATGTTCCCCGGGGAGCAAAAGTCTCCCCACTTGAGAACTACTGATCCAGCCCAAATTACTCTCCTTTCCTACTTCAACTCCTACAAAGCCTCCTTAATGGTCTCTCCCAGGTAAGGATTACATCCTCCTTCACTCCCTGTAAAGCCTTTCTCCACGGAGCCGTCGGAGAGGTCTTTACACCACATGAATTTCATCAGTTCACATAGCAGCCTAAACCCCTGACCTGCTTTTCTTCACACTTAGAACAGATACTCCCAACCACGTCCATCTCCACGGGGTCCTGGCCCTCACTCCAACCTAATCTTGTGCATGTCTCTATGTTCCAGCCATGGGGGAATTCTTCCCCAGTATTCCAAACATCTGTGCACCTCAGCACCTTGACACGAGCTATCCCCTGCCTGGAGTGCTCTGTACTTTCTATCACAGGACTCTAGCTGTTTCCATAAGTGCCTTCAGCACAATTTGTAACTGCACTTTTTTTTTTTTTTTTTTTTTGCGGTACGCGGGCCTCTCACTGCTGTGGCCTCTCCTGTTGCGGAGCACAGGCTCAGTGGCCACGGCTCACGGGCCCAGCCGCTCTGCGGCATGTGGGATCTTCCCGGACTGGGGCACGAACCCGTGTCCCCTGCATCGGCAGGCAGACTCTCAGCCACTGCACCACCAGGGAAGCCCATAACTGCACATTTTTAACCTTACTTTTGTTGTTTGTCTCATAATAGATGGTACATTTCTTGAAGACAGGAGCAGGTCTATTCCTTACTCAATACCAGCACCATCACAGTGTCTTGCACATAATAGGAAATTGATGCGTATCGGTGGAATGAATGAATGGTGAATGAATGAAATATAAAAGCAGTTTTGGTTGGGAATCGCTTTCCCCATTCTTAGCACTAGGGGGTGCTAAATAAATAAATAAATAATGTTTATAGTATTTTGGTGGTTTGGATGCTCCTTTCCTACGATGCCATTTAAACTGGGTAGCCTGACAAATTGTTCTTCATAGTATTATCAAGTTCAAAGAGTTGTGCTAATTAAATGAGATATCCCTGCAAAATGCTTAGCACAATAGCACTAGCCAATTAGAAGTACTCAGTAAGTGCTGTTATTTGAACCTATTAACCTATTTAAAAATTCATTTTTTATCAGCCTTCCCATGAAAAGGGTTAGGGGAAGTAGTTTTAAGTCTTACTTAAAACCATTACTAACCTATATTCTCCTTAAATGACTTTATTTCCGTTTCCCAGGGTTTTCACTATTTGCCCTGAAACATATAACTTCCAACTCTTAACAAAATGTGATCACGTTTAAAATATAAAGCGGCTAAGATCTGAAGAATAAAGTGTTCAGTGTTAGACAGACTTCACTTAAAGTCAATCCCTGGTGTTCTAATTCCTAAATAAAAATGTCATAGGATGAGATACTTATCTGAAAATTCAATCTTGACTCCATTTAAAATTTATTAGGGTTTTTGAAAGTCCTATTGCTAAGGGAGGATTTTATGACACATTTCACTAAATTGCAATAGCTACAGGTTAAGTGTATCACTTTGCCAAAACAGCAGCCAGGTTTTAGTAGTGTCAAATGCTAACACATTGCTCTGATACTTCTCAGCAAATGTATTTTGAGTTGCCTGGTATTCACAGCCCTCATTTCATCCAGTATGCTGAAATTCTACCATCTAAGGGCATTAAAATCTCTTAGAGTATAAGAAAAAATAGGTTGTTCTGCAGATATCTTTTTGTCATATGCAGAGTAGTAATGGGTAGTTTTCACATTGCAAAGAAGGTGTAGTTACAAAGCGAAGCTGTAATTTCACTGTTTTCTTCTCTCCCTTTAGATTTTCAAATTGCCCTGATTTCTTCATTTTTCTATGACACTCGTAATTTTGTGGCTATTAAATCAACACAATGAAATGGAGTGGTTCCTCTTAAGGCCCAGGAAAGAACGTTACCTCATTCTCAAGCGTTCACCCAAAGAGTCACTGTAATTGGAAGAAAAATATGCTAAAGGAAACTTCACTGAGGATAAGAAAGGACCCAAATAATAAAAATATTTCTTGCAGATAGTTCTATTGTGGAGCCCAAGAAAATAACTCAGGGACTAGTTTGGGATTTCCTTCTTCCTTCAAGTCAGACTAGTTAGCTCAATTGGTTACAAGTGTGGTGCTAGTCGGGCCAAGCTATTATCCTAGCTGGGTCCCTATCTGGGCCTGAAAACAAACAACCATCTTACCAGCTGAAGTTCTTGTTCTTGTTCTAGGCAGCCTGGCCTAGGGACTCTAGAGGAATAATTTAACATTTGTAGAATTAGAAATGCAATTCAAGGAGTTTTGGCCTGTAAAGATAGAGTTCTATTATTTTTCAAGCTTGTATATATAATATATAAAATTGGCCTTTAGAAAAGCATCACAGGTGAAGGTATGGGTTGGGTGGGAGACAGAATCACTGAGCTCGTCAATATCATGCTTATCAGCATCTTCATCTTTGCTGTCTTCTGCTTCACCCTCCTCCTCATTATCAACATCATCATCAACATCATCAGTCCTTCATGTTCCTATGATGCGCCAGGCACTGGGCTAAATGCTTTATCTATGTTATTTAGTCTTCCCAACCATTTCTTGAGGTACTCTTGGGTATCTCCATCTTACAGCTAACAAAACTCACGAATCTGAAAGGCTACCCAACACATGCAAGAACACCCAGTTAGTAAATTTCAGAGCTGTGATTCAAATCCAGGTCTCTGATTCCCAAGTTCATGATCTCAGTATCTACACACATATGCTATCCTTAGAGCAACAAAGCTGCCGGCTTCTGTTCTACATTAACTTTATGTCCAAAGGTTGGATTGTTTTATTTTTCTAACCAGAAATTTATTGTGGGAAAGTTTAAAACCCTTTTGAGAAAAGCATCATGGTGACCCAATTTCTTGTGACCTAGCTTGTGATCAGCTAAGTGGTCAAACTAAGACCACTTAGCTTACAACTGATACTTCACCTTTAAAATAATAAGAAAGTAACATGAAGAAACATACTTCTGTTTAATTCCCCTAAAGAGGGTACCAAACTCGGACTTCCCTGGTGGTGCAGTGGTTAAGAATCTGCCTGCCAATGCAGGGGACACGGGTTCGAGCCCTGGTCCGGGAAGATCCCACATGCCGCGGAGCAAACTAAGCCCGTGCGCCACAACTACTGAGCCCACGTGTCACAACCACCGAAGCCCATGCACCTAAAGCCCATGTTCCGTAACAAGAGAAGCCACCACAATGAGAAGCCCACGCACTGCAATGAAGAGTAGCCCCCGCTCACCGCAACTAAAGAAAGCCCATGTGTAGCAACGAAGACCCAACGCAGCCAAAAATTTAAAAAAGTAAAAATAAAAAACCCCCAAATCGGTACTTTATTTTTAATTTTTTTTGCGGTACGCGGGCCTCTCACTGCTGTGGACTCTCCCGTTGTGGAGCACAGGCTCCGGACATGCAGTCTCAGCGGCCATGGCTCACAGGCCCAGCTGCTCCCCGGCATGTGGGATCTTCCCGGACCGGGGCACGAACCCGTGTCCCCTGCATCGGCAGGCGGACTCTCAACCACTGCGCCACCAGTGAAGCCCAACCAAATCGGTACTTTAAAAAAAAAAAAAAAAGAGTGTACCAGGCTCAATATATGCCCACCTACAAATAAAATGTTAGCTGCCCCTTAGACATCTGACACCCAGCAATGCTGTGGAGATAAATCCTGGATTTCTACAATGAATACCAAAAAGACACTGAGAAGAGTTGTGCTTAGTAATATCAGCAGCTAACATAATTGAGCATTTCTCCATTCTCTTAAGAGAATGTCAGTCAGTTATTTAAATATTTTACGCACACACACATTACAGGTTTTGAGAGTTTACTTATTGTTTTTTCTTTTATGTGTGGGATGTTAAGGGCAGGAGTGGTATTTTATTCTTCTAGCCACTACAGTCCTTGGTACATACATAATAACTACTTAAGTACTTACTCCATGATATTAATTTATTACAGTACTATAGCAATAGACTTACTGGCAGACAATGTCTGCCTTAATTATTATTGTATCCATAGCGCCCAGCACAGAGCCAGGAATACAGTGAGGACTCATTATTAACAGGTGATTAACACTGAATTAGGACTAAAGCTTAATTTCTTTGTAACCATTCACTGGGCTGGACACCTAGTGTGTACTCAAATATATTCTAGAAACTTCAGAGTGACCTTTGGCTGAAAGAGTGAAGATTTAAGAACCTGCTGCTTACAGGCCCCTGGTAATGGAATTGCACTGGTCCATCCACCCAGTTCTACTCTGTAACTTGAAATGGGACTGCCCATGAAATGTGGCCAATCATAGCAATAACATCTTAGAGTTTGAATAAAGGGTACTAACCCCTACACGGATCAAAATAATGACTTTCACCTCTCTAGTTATTGCGACAGTAATCAAAAAAAGCAGGCTCACAATAAGAGAAGGATAAGCTGAGGAGCAAGTGACTACCATCTGGTAAGAAACTCTACATTAAAATGCTGGATGCATCCCAAGCCAGCTTCCTAGCACCTCATTAAATTAAGTTGTATTTCCTAAAGTGAGGTCTGGGCTGCCAGGTGGCATGTAGGGCCACTTTGTGAGGAAAGGTGTTTTTTATTGCTAAGAAGCTAGTCTAGAAAATTCATGGGCTGGCTCAAAAACAAACAAATGAAAATACTCTTAATATGAGTCTTGAAGGAAGAAATTTAGAATGACTTTGAATAGCAAAGCTGATAATAAAGGGAGATGGAAAAATAAGCATGTTATATTTAGGAATGCCATTTCACAGCCTGGTATAGTGGAAAGACCCAGAACTTGCCATTAGAAGCTGTGGACGTGAGTATAATCTTTGCTATTCCCTGTGTCGACCTTGAGCAAGTAATAACTTCTTTTGAGGCTTAATTTCTCCATCTGTAAATGAGGGATAAATCTTTTGGCCTAGCACCGTGGGGTTACCATGGCAACTGACCAAGTCTCATGTCCATGAAGAGTTTCAAGTGTAGATGTTTGACCAAACAGAACTAAACAGGGTTTCACTTAATGGTCCTTAGGTGGCAAGCTGGAACATTAAATGAGATGTTTATACTACTTTAAATGTATGTTTTTTATTAATAGACCACATTACTTGTGGTGCATTATAAATTAATACGTGTTTTTTGTAAATTCTGTATTTACCTTGCTTTAGCACACCTATATCACATTTTTCTTCTACTTTAAAAGCATCAATCTGGTTAATGTAAGTATTTAAGAATATAGCACATTTTTTTGGACTGGGGCAGTCTTTCTTTACAACAGAGGTACTTCCTTTGAAGATGCCCTGGTCCAAAAAATTGTGCTGACCTCTACATTTAAAACTGGTTGGGCTTCCCTGGGAGGCCAGCAGTTAAGAATCCGCTTGCCAATGCAGGGCACACGGGTTCGAGCCCTGGTCCGGGAAGATCCCACATGCTGTGGAGCAACCAGGCCCGTGCGCCACAGCTACTGAGGCTGCATGCCACAACTACTGAAGCCTGCGTGCCTAGAGCCTGTGCTCCACAACAAGAGAAGCCACCACAATGAGAAGCCTGAGCACTTCAACGAAGAGTAGCGCCCGCTCACCACAACAACTAGAGAAAGCCCGCATGGAGCAACGAAGACCCAACACAGCCAAAAATAAATAATTAATTGAAAACAAAATAAATAAATAAAAATGGTTCAAGTATGCAGGTTCCTCAAAAAACTAAAAATAGATTTGCCATATGATCCAGCAATCCCTCTCCTGGACATATATCCGTACAAAGCTATAATTCAAAAAGACACATGCACCCCAATGTTCATAGCAGCGCTATTCACAATAGCCAAGACATGGAAAAAATCTAAATGATGAATGGATGAAGAAGATGTGGTACATGAACACAATGGCATATTACTCAGCCATAAAAAGAATGAAATAATGCCATTTGCAGCAACATGGATGGACCTAGAGATTATCATACTAAGCAAAGTCAGACAGAGAAAGACAAATACCATATATCACTGTTATGTGCAACCTAAAATATGACACAAATGAACTTATCTATGAAACAAAAACATACTCAGAGACAGAGAGAACAGATTTGTGATTGCCAAGGGGGAGTGGGTGAGGGATGGATTGGGAGTTTGGGATCAGCAGATGCGAACTGTTATATACAGAATGGATAAACAATAAGGTCCTACTGTATAGCACAGGGAACTATATTCAGTATCCTGTGATAAACCAGAATGGAAAAGAATATGAAAAGTATATATGTGTGTGTGTGTGTGTGTGTGTGTGTACACACACACACACACATATATAACTGAAACATTCTGCTGTACAGCAGAAATTAACACAGCATTGTAAATCAACTATACTTCAATAAAATACACTAAAAAGGGTTAAGATGGTAAATTTTATGTCATAAGGATTTCACCATAATTAATTTTTTTTAATTTTAGAAAAGAGATAATTATTATTTCTCATTTAAATCAATTAATTGCCCAATGTAAACTAGTTAATGGAAATAACTTAAAACCGTAGTACCAATTCGGAATTTTAGATGAAAACAAAAAGGAGCATCGAGATTTCCTTCCCACTGACTCTCCCTCCTTCCCACTGACTCCCCCTCCTTCCCTTCTACAAATATTTACAGAGCTTCTCCTTATTTGATGACAGTCCTTGAAGAGTTGGGAAATGGGGAGAAAACAAAGTTCCAGCACTCATGGATCTTGTCTTCTAGTGAGGGGTGGGGACAATAAAAAGGAAAAAAAAAAAAGTCAGGTAAAGATAAATGCTATAAAGAAAAATAGTCAGGAACGATCATAAAGAGAATATGGTAGGCAAGTGCTGCTCAGGGACCAAAGGAAGCCTTCCTCCAGGAGGGCTGTTTGACTAGAGACTTGAGAGAGGGAGCCTGCAAATTCCTGAAGAAAGAGCTGTTTCTAGGCAGAGAAAATAGCAAGTGCAAGGGCCCTGAGGCAGGAATATGCTTGGCATGTCCAGGAGACATGTCGGCTGCCCTTGTGGCAGAGAATGAATGAGCGAGGGAGAGAATGGTGAGAGATACAGTTGGAGAGACGGCCAGGGGCCAGAATTAGTTAGGTTCTTGTGGGCCATTTTACAATGAAGTAACTGGGGCTTAAGGAAAATAAGGCACTGGGCCCAATCTAAAGATACTGCTCTTCCACTCTGGAAGATGCTTAAGACAGTGAAGAGCCTCTCTGGTTTTTTCCACTGGGAACTTCTCTTAACTGTGCAGAGCCAAGTTACAAAACTGACTCAATTGTTTTTTGGCTCTTCCTCCTGAAAATGGAGTTCAAGATATTAATTATAGTGTATGTGAACGACACTTGATTATCTCTCTCCCTAAATTCGTGACTATATATTTATGCCTTGAAGGAAAGGCAAAAAGAGGTATAGCACGCTGAGAAAAATGAAGAACCCTCTCTTGTAATTTGGAGAACATGAATTATATAGTCATTTTGGAATTGCTTTTAGGCTAAATCCAAGCACAGTTTGATAAGGGTTGTAATAATGTGCCCAATGAAGCAACCTTAAATTCTATATCAGAACATATTCAAAAGCTATGCATATTAGATGCATGAAACTATAATACTTCCAGCCAATGTTGTTTAATTTTGCAAAGCAGATTCCTAGCTAGCAGCCTTCTGGTTTTCAGGCATGCTAATATGTGTCTTTATGCTAATTACTTGTTCTTTTGATTTTGAAACCAGTATTTCTTAGATTACTATACAGCATTGATTTCTACTTATGAGCATTGAGGGTTTTTTTTTCCCCCCAGAGTTTTCAACATGCTTCATTTTCTAGCCACACAAATCAAGTTCAAATCGTAAATGGGGCAGAGCTAGAATGCAGTTAGTCTAAGTGGAAACTGTCCTGGGGTTCTGGAGTTACTTAGAGATGCTTCTCCATCTGTAAATGGGGATAATTCCACTTGGCCCACTTCTCCAGATTGGTGTTTGATGAACTCAAAGAGTTGTAGAAGTAAAAGGGCCTATACAAATGCTGGGCATAGTTATTCCTGATCTGCATTCAGTAGAAGAAGTTCCCAGTTCTACAGAGCTCTTTGTGGCTGCCAGAAGTGCTTGCGCCATGGTCTTCAAACACTGAAGTGCCTCTACAGGATAGTTTAAAGGGACCAATGACAGGGCTTCTAACTGCTCCTTTCATCACTGGGCGTACTTTACCCTTCTGCCTGTTCAACTGCCTTCTAGTCATTGAACCAAGGAATTGACTTCTTATCAATTGACTTCTTAACAGTCTACTGACTTCTCAGCACCCCCCAGCTCCTTTACAATTTTCTGGCAACAGGAAGGAAACCATAAATGAAGTCTGCTCTCTCCACATCCTGTCTTCTTGCTCCAGGCCCTGCCAGTCAGGGCCTATCAAAAGTGGGTGCTTTAGCACAGATCAAACTGTTTCAACACAGGGTTGGGTTCAAATCCCAAGATGTCACATACCAATGGGTGGCCATGAACATGTTACTTAACCCCAGTGAGCTTTGGTCATCTCATCTGTAAAGTGGGAATAAATAAGAGTACCCTCCCTCCTCGTATCAAATGTGGTTAAGACAGGGAAGGCTGATAAGCATCAAAGAAAAAGCAGGTATTTAAATGCAGGTCATGCACATGGCATGAGTAAGCAGTGAATGCTATCTGCCACCATATTATTATTACTATTTACCACTGTCGTTAACATGAGTTCTTGCGCTCCAAATCCACCCCTTTGTCTCCTACTCAAAAAAATGATTTAAGATACAAATAAATGAAAGCAAGTTTCATCTGGATAACTTTGTTTCTAGACCAGTTTGTTATTTTTAATAGAAGCCCTCATATACAGTAATACCTTAACTAAAATTTGTAACAAATTTCTTTTCTCAGGCTTCTCCAAGTGCTACATGGCTCCCCTGATGGTTTTCTGGTAGGAAATGTCCCTGACACGACATCCTATTGCATGACAAGAAGACAACAGTGGTAAAGAGGGGCTTTCCCAAATGTGACTCCAAGGTGCTGTTGAGATGTTTTCAGGTTCTAAAATAGCCACTTCCATCCAATGTTCTACGGGGTAATTATAGCTGTGCCATTATTCCTGGCCTGGCCATGATCCAGAATTCTGCTCTCATTACCTCACTGCCTCACCCCGGGTCTGCTGGAGCCCTGTCCTAAGGATGCAGGGACCAGCTGAGCCTTCTTGTCACGCTCTGCAGTCGAGGCTCCCCTAATCCTCCCTGCATGTGCTGGGGCAGGTCATGAGGGAGAAATATTAAGGAGCCAACCTTTCAAAGAGAACAGAAGGGACCAAAGCAAATGGAACGTGTTTTGTAGTCGGGGAGGCACAAGTGCGCTCTTAGTTTTTTCTCTGGGTTTGGGTGTGTATTTATAGACTACTAGAAGGAGTGGAGGGTTTTGAGTAGACAGACTGCTCTCTTCAAGGAGAAAAGGAAGAATCCTCTCCCACCCCATTTCTTTTTAAGGCCAACATTGAAGTCATGCTCACCTTCCACTGTGAAGCATGATGATGTTTTTCTAATTGTCTGGAATCAGGCCTGCCACACTTCCTTGACTACATCTCTCCTTCCTGTCGGGGGCAGGTTCCTGGGGTCAGGCACGCAGCAGGCTCCAGCCCAGCCTTCCAACTCAGAAGTCAGGAGCCTCAGTGTCCTCGAGATGGAGATCTGTGGCATGGCGCTCAGACTTTTGAACTGGGACGTGACTGGAAGCCACAATAAGCCCCCACCCCCCACCCCCGCACACTTGGGTTGTCCTCCAGCATCGTCTGCCTCTCTATGCTGGTTTTTGACGGTCCTTCAATAGGAGCCTGGCTCATTAGAGGTGCCTTAGCCAATCACCAGAGCTCTGTGCATGCACTTGGCCAATCCCCAGAACGCATGCAGATAGAAGGTGGGGCTAGTTAAGGTGCGCTGTTGCCACTGAGAGCAGTGCTGGATGCTTTACAGACAGTATCTCAGATGAGTCCTCATGACCACGTCCCATGATACAATGCTCCTATGATTCCCATTTTACAGATAAGGAAACTAAGGTTCAGAGAGACAAACTTGTCTAAAGCTACACAGTGTCTTCTTGGTTTGTATTTTGACTTGAAGCAGAATCTGTGACAGGATTTGAGTGAAAGTAGCTTATTTGGGATGTTCAGGAAATATCAGTACAGCCACGGGAAAAACAGACATGGAAGGGATGGCTGCTGATAAAGGGTGTACTGTCAAGGTAGTAGGAGACCAGAGAGTTACCCTGCAGGGAAACTCTGGAAAACAGTGTAGAACATATGCCTCAGAATTATCCCTTCCGGAGGGTGAGGGAACCGGAGTGTATTTTTACACCAACTTCTGTTGATCATTGATTAAGGGTGGGTGGGGTACAGGTGGAGTGTTAATTTCCCAGCTTGGACAGAGCCCTTACAAGGCTTTGGAGAAAGCCCCCAGGCAGAGAGATCCAGATGCTGGTAGTTGGAAGCCAGCCAGCCTGCACTGAAGTGGTGAGCCCTCCAAAAATATGAGCTGGGAACAAACACTGTTATACATACCTCGAGTGGCAGAGCCATGGCTGCCGGCTGCCCCTCTCAATTACTTCTTCCTGCAGAACAAACTACCCCAAAACTTAGCGCCCTAAAACAACAATCATCATATCTGTTCATGAGTTTATGGGTCTGTAACTAGGGCTGAGTTCAGCTGGGCTGTTCTGCTGGTCGCACCTGCGATCACTTGTGTAGATGTACCCATTCTGTAGTTTAACTTGGAGCTGCTTGTTCTGGGGAGACCTCAGCTGAGACAGCTCCTCTTGGTCCCATGTGGTCTCATCCTGCAGCAGCCAGACCAAGGTTCAGCAAACTTCTGTAAAGGGCCAGATAGTAAGCATTTTTGGCTTTGCAGGGCATTAAGTCTCTGATGCAGCTTCTCAACTCTGCTGTTTATAATGTGAAGGCATAGACAGTATGTAGACAAATGGGCATGGCTGTGTTCCAATAAAACTTTACAAAAACAAGGGGTGGGGTGAATTTGGCCCACGGGTCATGCTCTGCCAGTCCCTGAGTTAGACCATACTTCATCATATGGGGCTGTACGTTTTGAGAGAGTAAAGGCAGAAGCTACCAGGCCTCTTGAGACCTAGGCTCAGAAGTTACACCGTGTCCCTTGTTCTGCATTTTACCCCTCAAAGCAAGTCAGGAGGCTAGCCCAGATCCAAGGGTAGAGAGATAGACTCCACCTCCTGATGGAAGGCTCTGCAGCAACATATTGGGCAAAGAGGTGTGCGTTCAAGGATGAGAGGAATTTTGGTGTTCATCTTTGCCCCCAGTCTACCCTCCAACCTAAACCTATTTGATTCCAGAGTCCTGTATACTTAACTACCACAATCTACCCCCTTCTCTCTACTATCTCATGTAACGAGCTGAGGGATGAGGTCAGGAGGTTGGGCAGATCTTGATAGTTTTAGATCATATTCAGTCTAAAATTTGAAGAAGGTCTTTGCTGCTCTAAGTAACGAACTCTACATCTTTGCAATATTGGATCTCAACCTTAGAAGTGGAGTTTTAGAGACCTAGAGAGTTCTCTGGTCCACTCAGTTGGTCCTTGTATGAAGGAATCCCTGCTATAAACTGCCCAGCAAATGACCATTGAGCTTCTGCTTGATGACCCCTTGAGAAAGGAAGCTCTCTACCCCCGTCTTTTGTCCTTCTGTCATTCATATGCCTCATCCATCCCCTCCATTCATGGGAGAATTCAGCCGAGTGTTTACAGAGTGAGTCCTGTGTACCAGTTCCTGAGTTAAGTGATGTACAGATAAACCCAGTAGCTTTTTTCCTGGAGCTTAAGGTCAGTTCATCTTCAACATGGTGCCTGTTTTCAATTTTCTTCTTGGTCACATAACTCTTTCTTTGTTCTTCACGGTCTTTGTTCTTTTAGGTCTAGAGTAGTTGTTCTTCAACCTTTGAGAATATTTAGAAATACTCCCCCCTCTTTACTGAAATTAATTCCACTTCTTTCCTAAAGTGAATGTCACAGATGCAGAGATACCTACACAACTTCAAATGAATCTACATAACGCATTAACTAGAATTAATAGAACTTAAAGGAGAAGTAAGATAATAAAATCATATATATTTCAATAGGTAAATATTGTAGGATTAAATTAGATTAGGTACTGAAATAATTGGATGTTAGTACTAGACACAGAACCAAGTTTATACCAGGGGATTGCAAACATTTCTGTAACGTCAGAGAGTGAATACTTTAGGCTTTGCAGGCCATTCTCAATTCTGCTATTTTACTGAGAAAGCAGCCATACATAGTATGTAAATGAATGAGCACGGTTGTGTCCCAATAAAACTTTATGTGCAAAAACAGGCGGTAGGCTGGATTTGGCCAGCTCGCTGGAGTTTGCAGACTCTTGGCACATACTATGGCTATGAATGAAGACTGATCAGGATATGTCGTGTGGACAATATAAACATCGTTAGCATTACTGTCAGCAATAGAATTTTCCAGAATGGTGGTGAGTACCTTTTGGCAAAGTTCTTAAGAAAACGAAAGTACAATCCTCCCTTAATCTATATACTAGCCACTTTCCTGGAAAATTCAGTGTATAATATTACCTGGCCAAAAAAACCTCACTGTTTTGCATTTTTTTGTAGCTTGAGATAATTATACACAGGTTTCTCCTCTCATAAATGTCCTGTGGGATATTTTAAAGGCATTTGGGACACAGAATTGTTCTTTTGTTGTGAGGACTGAACTGGGCACTGAAAAAGGTTTTGCCTCCCTGGCCTCTGCCCATAAAATGCCTCCTGTGCTCCTCAGCTTTGTGACCATCAAACATGACCCTCCCCCCACCAATTTCTTAAATCCCCCTGTTACGTAGCATCATTCACTACTGAGAACCACAGTTCTAGACATACTCCTTGTGTTAGTTTGCTCGGGCTGCCATAACAGAATACCACAGACTTAAACAACGGAACTGTATTTTCTCACAGTTCTGGAGGCTGGAAGTCCAAGATCAAGGTGTCAGCAGGTCTGGTTTCTCCTGAGGCCTTTCTCCTTGGGTTGTAGACAACCACCCTCTCACTATGTCATGACATGGCTTATTCTCTGTATTAGTGTACTCTTGATGTCTCTACCTCTTTTTACAAGGACATCAGTCCTATTAGTGTCCCAGTCTTATGACATGATTTAACCTTAATTACCTTTTTAATGGCCCTGTCTCTAAATATAGTCACACTGGGGGTTAGGGTTTCAACTTGTACATTTTGGGGAGACAGTTCAGTCCATAAAGCTCCTTCACCTCTACTGCCTACCTAAATCTTCTCATCCTACCCTCTCTTCAGGGCTCATGGAAAGTTCACTCCTCAATACAGCCTTCCTGGTTGATGGTAATTATAATAATAAAGTATATGGCTTTACGTGTCACCTTACGCTTGTGGTTGCCAAGGTGGGAAGATGGGATGGATTGGGAGTTTGGGGTTAGCAGACTCAAACTGTTATAGATGTGTATAACTGAATCACTTTTCTGTACACCAGAAACTAACACAACATTGTAAATCAACTATACTTCAATAAAATAAAAAAGCATTATGTTGTTATGTGTAGATCTAGTTTACTCCTTTTTAATTGCCGTGTATCATTGCATGAGTATGCTATTTATTTATGTTTTCCTCTTGATGGACATTAAGCTTTGTTTGTGATTTTTCACATTACAAACACCTGTGTATGTCATCTTGTGTGCATGTGAGAGATTCTCTAGAGAACTCTGGTGAAAAGAAAGCCAACTAACAGTGAATTGATGGTACAAGAGGCTATTCTTCCTAACATTACGCCGCCTAGGCATTCCAGGACTGCCAGGCCAGTTGAATGATGCCAATGGGATCCAGGTTTGTTCCATTTCTCTGCTCCGTCATCCTTACAGGGTGAACTTTTACCCACAGGTTTGCTGTTTTATAACCACAGCATAGTTATAGCAACTCCAGACATTGTGTCATGCTCCAGTCAGGAAGAAGGTACAGGAGATAAAGTAGTCTAGTCGTACTATCCCTGTAAACAAGTTTTCCAAGAAGGCCTACTCAGTGACTTTCACTTACACCCTGTTGGCTAGAACAGGGTCATGTGGTTTATCCCTCAGCCAATTACAGGAAAATTTCTGGACAGCATCGGGCTGTGGAAGGGGGTTGGGTCAGATGACCAGTGGTATTTGCCATACTGCCTAGGGAATCATGGCTGGGCCCTAGGAGATGCACATCTTCAACACCCCCAGATGCTGCCAGATGATCCTAGATGTGGCCAGATGCCCCAATGGACAGATGCTCCAAAGTAGTTGAACCAATTTAGAGTCTTGCCAGTACAGTATAAAAGGTACTGCTTCCCTACGTCAACAGATCGAAGAATTATTATAAAACTACTGTGTGCTTGATGGTGGATCAGGTCATTTACGAAAACACAAAGAGACAAACAAAAGCCCAAAATCAGTACTTCTAGGGCCTCCAGCTTAGAGTATACTGTCAGACCTGTTGGAGTCCCTGCTCCGCCACCTACTGGTGGGTGATTTTATATAAGTTTTTCTGAGACTCAATTTTCTCATCTGTAAAATGGGGATGAAAGAATATCTATCTCATAAAGATGTTTTAATGACTAAAAGAGAAAATGCCTCTGAATGACTAGCATAGCACCAGCTACAGAAGGAGGCTGCAATCAACGTTTCCTACTGATATTAACATCATTACCTAGAGATTATATACCATATGTGGTTGATCATATTTTTGGAGCCTCAAATTAGGAAACAGATAGGACACTTACGAGTTCTACTCATGGAAAAACAGATCCAAATATTTGAAATGGGACCATTCTAGAAATGTGGAATGATTTCTAATGTCTTAATGTACATGCTTATTCTAAACCATAGACTTCACATCATCTCTGTCTTCTAGAACTTAGTAGAAAGTAGAGCATGTTTCAAAAGATGAGCCTCAAATATCAAAAAGGCAAAAAAGAGGAAGATGAGACCAGATGACCATTATTTAAACCCATATCTTATTCCTTACTTTGTAGATATAATCACTGTTTTTCTTTTTTTTTTTTTGTATTTTAGCCCTCAGAGAACAAAGGTAAGAATAGAGACCTCAAACTAACTTCCTTTCTTTACGAGATTTAACAATATGCATTAAGATATGAGTAGTATGGAGAAGTGGGAAAGCAATGAAAATTATTAATAGATTTTTATAGGGAAAAGTTTAAGAAGCCAAGGTTATTAACTCAGAGAAGAGAAAGCTAAAGGAAAATATCATAATAATCATGAAGCCCCTGAGAATTACCTTCAAAGGGAACCAAATGAAGTGGAATGAGTATAAACAACAGGAGGAGGGATTTGGGATCCTTTTAGGGAAGAATGTTCCAGTAGAAAGTACTGTTATACTTTGCCCAGGTTTCCAAATTATTGAGTGGAGTGACCTAAGAAAATAGACTGGCTGTTACTTTTCTGTAATTGTTTATATCCCTTTTGAGTCATGAAAAAGTGCATTTTTAAGAATTGTATCACCTGATTCTAAACCTTAAAAGAAGTGGCATGCTTTGTGGCTCTCAAAGGTACACAACGTATGTTTACTGACGTGTCTAATTATATTGCAGGCAAAATGCTAGACTCTGAGAATACAGAAGAATACTTGCTGGAGTTAGATGCTGCCCTCATGGAGCTTATAGTCCATTGCACTTACTAAAGTGTGATGGATGCTACAGGAGACCTGAAGAAGCTGCTTAATCCTGCTGTAGGGGGCTGGGCAGGGGGATCCAGGAAGGCCTTCTGGAGGAGGTGAGGTCTAAGCTGAAATCTGATGGATGAGTAAGAATCCATCAGATCTGGGTGAAAGGAGTGGCCGGTAGGAGGTTGGTGATTAGAGGAGGGTAAGGACTTAGGATAGAAGCTTCTCTTACGGGGAGAGTAAGTCTGGGGAATCGGCTGAATTAGAGAAATCCAGGGCCTGAACCACTGTTTTTTGCCTGTAACACTTTTACTTTCATGGTACTTTTCTATTTTTTTTCCTTGTTGTCTTAATAACCATGACATCATCATTTTATCTTAAAAACTGTTGGGAGGCTCCACTTGAGAAGGAACTCTAGGGGAACAAACCTCTCCTCTGTTTTCTCCTTAGCTACGTGTTGGATTAAACACTCAAATGGTGGTTAGGGGAAGGTAGGAAGAGTGGGGAAGGAGGAGATAGGCCGGGCCCTGGAGGCTAAACTACCCTGCCTCTTCTGTTTCAGAGGTTTATGTTGTAATCCACTGGATTTGTGGCTGTGTAACCACTTCCCATGGAGCATGATAATTAAGAGAGTGAGCTCTGGAGCTATAAGGCCTGTTTTTCAATGGGGAATGACTGGCAGTGTGACCTTGGACAAATAAATGTTCCTTTCTGGACCTCAGCATACCCATCTGTAAAGAGGGAATACAACAGCACTCATAGAACTGTTGTGAGCACTGAACGGTGCTTAGAACAGTGCCTGGTACACAGATAATCTTAAAGAGATGGCTGGCAATGATCATCGTTATTATTTATGTTATATAGAATGTAAGACAGGGACCAGCAACAATTATAGTTCTCATTGATCGAGCATTTATTATTTGACAGTCACCATGCTTCTTGCTTTGCCCTCGTTATCTCATGTAATATCCTCAACCACCTTATAAGTTAATATACCACTTCTACAGACAGAAAAACTGAGGCTCAGAGAGGGTAACTAACCTGCTCAACTTGCTCCAGAACAGTGGTGGTGCGGCGAGCCCACCATACCCAGTCTTGCACCACTTTGATGAGGAAGATAGGATCCTGGTTCCTTTTACGTTCCACTCAGAGTGCTTTGTTTTCTTTATGGCTGTGTTGGTAGACTCTTTTTAGAACCATGTGGTCAGCCTAGAAGTATGATCGGCTCTTTAAAAACCTCCTAGCAGTTATATTAATAAACATGGCTTAGATAAGTGCCAGAGAACTGGCCACCATCACCAAGGAACAGCCAAAGGAAAACTACCCACATAATGTGTGCCTGAACTGACAAATGTGTCTGGGGCTCACGATGAGCTTGATTGGCTCCCAGAGATGTGGATGCTGATGCCACTCAGGGGAGAAAGTTTATTCTCAGTCTTCAACTGTGCAATCTTGAGCCCCCATGGGGGAGCAGAGGAGTAGAAGTGACAGATTCAACATGACATCTGTGACACAACATGGCCCAAGAGCTAAGAGCAGGGCTTGCTATCCAACGTACCAGGCTATAAAGTCTGCTTTGGTCACTTCTAGCTCAGTGAACACAGCCGAAGACCTGTTTCTCTGAATCCCAGTTTCACTAACCTGTGAGACAAGGATGTGAATACTTATATTTCCCAATCTCCCTGCAGCCGTTTTGTGACTATTGATTGAAATAAAGAACACAACGCAAGCAATACAGTATATTATTATGCGTGGTTACCACCCAACGTTAGCTATTACCCTTTAGGCCTAGATATCAGTATATAATTAATACTTTGTTTTTGGAAAGGGGACATTACTTCCCAAAAGGTTTTTTTTTAGTGAATGTGTCCTGATGCAAAGGGTATAAAAAAGGAGAAGAAATTCGGAGAGGGAAGAGACATTGTTCAGAGAGCTAATGAGAGAAGCAGTGGGCTGAGTGTGGGATGCAACTTTAATAGTACTCCCTGTATTCTGTGCTATCTTGGTCACTTTCCAAGCTCTAAAGGACCCTGCACATTTGGAGAGAGAATGTTAGTCTGCAAAGTGAGAGAAGATGGCTTCTTGGATGGGGAATAGGGTGGTCCTGTCTCTCCCTCCAGACGAAGATTAACAATGACTTAATTCCAGAAAAATTGTCAGCAAGTAAAATAAATAGACTAATCACTGTGGGCAAATTGTACGTTAATGTATCTAGGCGTTGTTTCCAGTCTGACCCTCAGAGATACATTTGATCAATCTACATGGATGAGTCATCCTGTTCCTAATTAATCTTTTCGGATTTTTATGGAGAAAAGGCGAACTCTTTACGAAGACCTTATAAATGTGTTTGAGGTTAGCATGGATTTCTATTTATGTGCACAGCACGAGAGGCCGTCACTTCTAAATGATGGCTTATTTTGAATGTTCTCAGACTTTCAAAGTGTTTTATTTCCATCCTTGGGGAGAGAATCAGGGGTGACTTGAAAGGAAACGCATGATGGCTATTTCCCTGGCATGAGCTAGGTCATCCTTCTGGAAAGGACATGTTTGCTTGGATTTTATAGCACTGCAAGCAGAGACTGGCAGAAAGGCATGGGGGCGCTTACTCCTCCAGAGGCCTTCGTTGGGAAACGGGGTCACATTCAGAGATGGGTCTCAGTCGGGGTGACCCCCAGAAATCATCGCTATCACAAAAGCCTTTCTGTGGAGCCTAGAGGCTGCTCTTGCAACAAACACCAAGCAGCATCCAAGGGCCCCTGTTATGGGCTTTTTTCTGTTGGACACTGTTGGGGATCAGCCATCCACTGGGACTCAGAAAGTTCGGTTCTGATGCTATTTGCTGTAGGGATTTGACTTAAACCGGAGTCAGTTCTTCTAGGACACAAGCGATGTGTGTCTGCGTATGGCAGAGAATGGCATCTTTACTTGGTCCTCCGGCTCCTTTTGTCCACCAGAATTTTGGACCCCAGGATCAATTGTTTTTGCTACTTTTGTGGTCCAAACATTAGCTTTTGGTGTCCTTTTGTATTGAGCACCTGTACCATAGCAGGCACTGTGCTGATATAGCAGGCGTTGGGACTACAGTGATATATATTATAGACCAACAGCTTATATTCTACAGGTTTAGAATACATCAGAATTTCAGGTATTGATAAATGCCATGAAAAGAATGAAACAAGGTGCTGAGATAAGGCTGACATCTTTGAGAGGCAGAAATCAGTCCAGGAAGGCTGGAGGAGAGTGGACCAGGCAGGAGGTAGGTTGAAATGTGGCCAAAAATATGGGCAGAGACCAGATGACACTGGGTCGCAAGAGACACAATAAGGAGTTTGGATTTAACCCAATCACAGTGGGAAACTATTGGAGGGTTTTAAGCAGGGGACTGACATGATCTGATGTAGGTTTTCAGAGATCTCTATGGCAGTTGTGCAGAGGCTTTCTACTCCAAGCATGGTCCATAGATGGACCAGCTGCCTGAGCATCAGCATCTGGGAGCTGGTTAGAAAGGTAGAGTCTTGGGTCCCACCCGGGTCCTTTGAAGCAGCATCTGCATTTTTAACAAGATCCCTAGTTTGACTGCATGGAGGTTCTTCAAAAAACTAAAAATAGAATTGCCATATGGTGCAGCAATTCCACTCCTGGGCATATACCCAGACAAAACTATAATTTGAAAAGATCCACGCACCCCTATGTTCATAGCAGCACCATTTACAATAGCCAAGACATGGGAACAACCTAAATGTCCATCGACAGAGGAATGGATAACGAAGATGTGGTACATATATACGAGGGAATATTACTCAGCCATAAAAAAGGAATGAAATAATGCCATTTGCAGTAACATGGATGGACCTAGAGATGATCATACTAAGCAAAGGAAGTCAGAGAAAGACAAACATCATATTGATATCACTTATATGTGGAGTCTAAAATATGACACAAATCAATATATCTACGAAACAAAAACAGACTCACAGATATAGAGAACAGACTTGTGGTTGCCAAGGGGGAGGGGGTGTTGAGGAGGGAAGGAACAGGAGTTTGGGATTAGCAGAGGCCAACTAGTATATACAGGATGGATAAACAACAAGGTCCTACTGTATCGCACAGGGAACTATATTCAGTATTCTGTGACAAACCATAGTGGAAAAGAATATGAAAAAGAGTATATATATATATAGAATATATATTGTATATATATAGAATATATATAGTATATTATATAGAGAGAATATATATATATATATATATATATATGAGTCACCTGACTAGACAGAAATTAACACAACATTGTAAATCAACTATACTTCAATAAAATTTAAAAATCACCCCCCCCAAAAAAAAGGTCCCTAGTTTGAAAAGTGTTTTTGCAGAGACTGGATGGAAAAAGTCAAGAAAGAATCATTTTACAAGCCACCCAACCTTGGTGTCTTCTCAGGTATAGGAGGTGAGTTGTTCCAGACAGATCTCAAAGGGTCAACCCAAGCTTGCTTTGAAATGCTACTTCTGATTGAACCCTTTCACGTACATTTTAATTTGTTCTCTTATTTCTCTAGTTCTTAGGTAACTCTCCTTCTTGCCTTGTACCCAGAGGCTGAACTGTCCATCTTCTTGTTTTTGTTTTTTGGTGTTTTGCTTGTCTATTAATTCTGTAACTACCTAGCCCTTAAGAAATGACCACCATTTCTATTATAATTCCAAATGGCAGTTGCATGAAATACGCACATCTTAATAGAACTGGATCCTGTTACAAGGTTGGTATAAGGTTGACGTCCATATTTGTAGTCTAGCCATTACTACTATCAGGGTCTTAGTGAATGCTGTTGGCATGTGTGTCGATTAGGATTGAGTTTGCCTTAAATGAATAAATTTAAAACAATGGCTTATAGTTTATTCTCGCTCATGTCAACATCAGTACGGGGTTATTATGAAGGTTCTATTCCATGAAAACCTCAGGAACCCAGGCTTGTTCTATCTTATATTTCCACTATGTATGGCCTCTTTTCCAAGATCACCTCATGGTCCAATATGGCTGCTTTACCTCCGGCCAACACAATAAACTTTCAGCCATCAGCAAAGAAGAAATAAAGAAGGTGGAGCAAAGGGAGCACAGCAGCAGACTTTTCAGGAAGATTCTTAAAGCTGCCATGGGATACTCACATTTACAGAGGTATTGGCCGGAATTTAGACACATGGCCCCAACTCTGATAAGTATAGTCTTTGTTTTGGGTGGTCAGATACCCAATTAATAATCAGAGGTCTCTTTCTACAGAGAAAGGGGAAAGCATGAAGGAACAACGAGCAGTTCCTAATACAGCATGTTTCAAGGAATGTGATTTGACATATCTAAATATATAACGGTACCTCCCCACTAAATTTAATCTAGGCTGAATATTTTGCACCATCATCATATCGTTACGGTATCTTGCAGTTCTTTCCACTTTTCTTTCGAAAGAAAAAGAGGTGTCTGATTTAGCAAGAATGTATTTCTACATTCAAAGTGGAAATGTGAGGATAAACCTCACCCACATGAAATAAGATAAAAGAAGTTCACTGAATAGAGGGAAATATGCAGATGATTCTATTAACGTAAATATCTTTTCCTGAATGGGGTCTCCATGCGACAAAGGAATTGAAGGTGCTCCTCCCTTATCCTAGAGTGTTTCTGACAACTCCAGATGGCAACGTTATGACCGAAGGATTGGAAAGCATGCAAACACTAGACTTTCAGAGGACTCCGTTCCCTAATTTCAAACCTGGAAAAGATATGTTTAAAATGTTTCAGTGCACCGGCTGGGAGGACAGGCAGTGGAGTCAGCTAGGCAGAGCTGAGAAATGGTGATTCTAATTACAAATGGGTTACTTTGGGGCAAATAATTGTTGACCTCAGTATATATGCTAGTTAAGTGGTTAAGAGAACATGTGATCAATTGAGAGTTCATTTGAAAATTAAATGAGACATTACATGTAAAGCTCTTAGCACAGAGCCTTGTTCATCGTGAATACTTAAAAATGTTGGGTATGCCAAGTTCAAACCAGATTACAGATAAAAAAAGGTACCTGTATTTTTTTTCCAGGGATGTTTAGGACTATGCTTGAATCATATATGTAATATTATTTATTTATTCACTTATTGGTTCATTCATTAATTCAACAAATATTCCACCTCTACTATGTGCCAGGTCCTACTAGGTACAATTTGCTGGAAGGGGCAGGAAATATATAAAGATGAATAAAGCGATTTCTGTCCTAAGGAGCTCACTGCTTAGTGGAAGAGAAAAAAACTAGGCAAGCAATTATGTTCCAGTGAGAAAAATGAGAAATGTAGAGGTTATTAAAATGAAAAGAGAGTTAGAATCATGAGTATCAAATCTGTGGCATTTCCTTGATGCATTCAGACATCCTTTATCATCAGCTTTTTAAATGGAGGCAAAGAAAAAAGAAATCTTATATTAAATGTACGTCATGATTCTAAGAACTTTCTTAGTTTCAGAAACATGAATATGTCAAGAAAAATGAAAGCTTGTCTAAAAATTGAGGAGAATAGTCATCGGGGGTAGTAAATTACTTGGATTTGTTAGATGACACACCATTGGGTTGGTATACTAGTTGCAGGCCTGTGGACTAGAGCTCCAGAGGGGAAATAGCAGCTGGGAAAGTTCTTTCCATCAGATGGGACTCATTCCCAACTCATTTCTATGGCAGAGTCTGGATGCCAAGGAGGATGAACATCAAATTTTGGAGTGTAGGGCTGTTTTGGGCTTCCCATGCCTGGAAGCTAACTTGTTTCTTATCTTCCTCCATTGGCCTGTAGATCATCATAGCCATGGCAGGAACGCTTGGACTCTGCTAAGAGGATGGGGTGTTATAAAGTCTTTACACCTTTTCTAAGAAGCTATGACTGAGAACTAGGCATTGATGTATCTCCCTGAAAAATTCATCATGGTACCACATGCAACTTGCAGCTTTCCATTGCTCTTAAGACCACAACTTTTAATATGGCCTAAAAGACCTATGTGATCTAATCCTCATCCTCTTGACCCACTTCAATCCAGGAGAGCAATTCCATGGTCATTTTTAGTGTCTATGTGCCCGATGTCTATACCATGTTTTACCATTCTTACTCTGTTTCAGTTTCTCTGGCTTTTTTCTCAGGTCCTTATACTCAACTCGTTTCCACTCGCTACGGGATCTTTGCACATGTCTAGAAGGTTCTTTCCTTCTACTCTCTGTCTAGATTATTTGGATCTCACCTCAAGAGCTTCAGATTTTCCTGAAGCCTTATCTAATCCTCCCCTTTAGCAGGGAATAGGTGGTGCTTACTTTGCAGTTAACATCTCAAGGGGTGTGTGTGTGTGTGTGTGTGTGTGTGTGTGCGCGTTTCACAAGACTTAGAGATAATCATTTCCTGCTCATGTCTCCTTTTGATTCTTTTTCTTGGAAATTCTTGAGTATTTCTCTATCTCTGCTCCAAGTCGTTTCTTCCTTCTAGGTCACCCTGTTCAGAAGCTCTTTTAGACATCTTGTTCCCTTCAAGAATGGGGTAGGTGATGAGAGGAAGAATAATATTGATAATAATAGCAACTCACACTTATGGCCCTACGTGTCAGCCTTGTCTGCAGGTGACCATCACGCATGGGGCAAACGACTCCCCACCCTACACACTGCTAACAAGGAGCTTCTGTATCCTAACAGAAATCCCCCTGCTTGGACCATCTCGATTTTTGCAGCCAGGGGAATGCCTGTTCAAATTGGCCAGACAGGGTTTCCTAGCCCATCACCATGGTAAGGGCTCTGGAGAGGATTACTCTGCCTTTCATTGAGTTGGGGCCCACTGCTAAAGCTAAGAGTGGAGCAAATCTGATGCTATGGCTGCTCCCCAAAGGGAGATGGGTGTGACAGATGATAAGGACACAAAAACCAAATCCACTGCAGCCATGCTCTTCTCAGGCATCCCATTAACCAAACCTAGTGGGGAAGTCTGCTCTCCACACTGCTTAGATTTGACATCGGTGCTTATCTCAGACTTTGAGAATAAGCAGATTAACACCTTTTACTTTAGGATCTTTTATTCTCAGCTACAGTGTTTGCAGGGAGTAAAAGCCTCAACTCCACTAATTCCTAGTACTAATCTCTAACAGAGTAAGGATACCATAGGGTGAGTAAACATACTATTAAGTTTATTGAACTGCATTTAGCACTCCATCTAGAAGGCCTCTCACAGTGAGATGACGGATTAGATTGACCAGCTGCTTTTAAGAACCAATCACTTATAGCCTGCAGATTCGGCTTACTCACACCTGCTCTAAGGACTAGTTTTCAAGGATGGCTCAATCTCATCCTGCCAACTATAGGATTAGAAAAGTGAGGGTCTTTGTTTGTTCATTTGTTTCAAGTTAAGAATACCAGTAAAAGGGATCCACATATGCAGAGAAGGTACGAGTCCTGTAACATGCATCATATTCACCTGGGCTTGTTAAACACAAATTGCTGGCCTCCACTCCCGTAATTTCTGATTTATTAGGTCAAGAGTGGGGCCTAGGCATTTGCATTTCTGAAAAGTTCATCTGTGCTGCTGCTGCAGGGACCAGGCTTTGAGAACCAGTGTACGATCATGATCCCATCTGAAAATTTGGGATAGAGACTAGAATTTGTCCAAAGCTTACCAAACATTCCCGTTTGAAAGTAGGACCCTAAATTTGTAAACACCATTATCAGTTCAATCCAGGGGACCAATTCCATGAGCATTCTTATGTCTATGTACCCAAGTGTTTTCTTTATCGTGCCTGCATTAGAACCTAAAAATGCCCCCTCCTTCCTTTAACAATTGGAAACTCTCCTCTGACCCCCCACCCAGTGTCCAGTTAACCATGGCTGGATTGAAGAGCTCAGTTTGGGAACGGACCAAGCTCCCCGGGGATCCTTATAATCATTCTGGCAGCATCTGATAAGCAGAGCAGTCTACAGCTTGGCTGTCACATTGCTAATGCCTCTCAGAGTGTTATGGCATTTAAACCTCACCCCACCGCTGGGGATTGGTACTAATATTACTCCTATCTTCTGGGGAGGGAACAGAGCCTGAGAAGAGGTTAAGCGGCTTCCCCTCCTTACCAAACAAGAATTCAGTCCAGGCCAGTGTGACCCCAAGCCCAAGCTCTCCATGACCCAGTTAAGTTTGTTAGATGAAAGCACAAGAGAAAAGTAAACTGGCGGTTCTTTCTACCACGATCTGAGAAGCCCGCTTCTTACCGCTCAGATTCCAACCCTATGCACCAAGATTCCCCCCTAATCTAAAGAAAACAGTGAAAGGGCTGTGATTCCTGAATACCTATTAATCAGAGAGAAGCAAAAATCCCTACCGCAGCACATTACTATTCATACCAGCATCGCTAGAGAGAAGTTACACCATTCATTACTTTGATGGGTGCTGGAGGGAGGATAAGAATGAGATCAGCCCCAAACGGATCCAGAAATTATTGGCAAATACAGCTGTGGAGGTTGTGTTTGGTACTTTTTTCAACCTTTGACAGAAGATAAATAGCATATGACAGTAAGCAGTTATCTGTTTGAATATGCAACTCAGAAAGTCTTACCAAAGGAAAAATAAGGTCAATCAGGAATAGAGAAGGGAGATAAGCAAGGGTGAGTGCTGTATTTCTCTGCTACTCAGACTCAGCCGTGACTGTGTCATATTTCTCATCCCTGAAATGACTGCCACTCAAATCATTTCTAAACTTCTGACCCCAGGGTTGTTCCTAGGTCGTGAAAAAAACCCAGCTTTGTCTATGTGCATTGGTGAAAGGTAATTTTTTGTTTCTACTTTCAGATAACACTAGACATCGGCAAGAGAATGAGCTAAAAACTGAACCTTGGCTAAAAGAGTGTTTATAAATAGTTCGGCTGGAATGACAAGAGCTTGGTGGGTTTTCTCTACATTTGCTCCTGTAGAAGGCTGTGTGTTTAGATTTGCTCTGCAACCTGCCAGGCAGTTTGGTGCGGGTTTGGATTTGACTCCCATGTCTTTTGTATTTATTATTTTAGAATCACTGGCCCCAATAAGTCTTCCCGTTCAACGTGGGATTCCAGTAAATGGCAAAGCACCTTAAATCTCTCTGCAGTTTTAGGACAGACTGGCCCAAAGCCGTTATAATAACCCTGGGTGGGCATCCATTGAAGGGCTCACTGTCATGTTTATTTACTCAGTTCAAAGGTAGGAGGTTGCCCGCCAGCTCTGGGAATGAGTACAGATGCTGTGATGAGCAGTTGAAAGCTAGTGCAAGCTAAATGGCTGGGCTCAGAGGAAGCCGGCTGGAGCCATAACCCAGCCAAGGTCAGAGAGAAGTGCTATTATTATTTCATTAACATTATTATCGTAACTATTATTTCCCAAATTACCTTTTAATGGGTCCGATGTACCTTCAAGTCTGTAACTAAGACACAGATCACTTATCTTCTGTTCAGCAGTCATTAGAAATGTCCAAGGCAGATTTCAGCCCTCGTAGCTCCAGATCCAATCTCAATCTTCTCCAGTGGTTATCGTGCTCTTATTTATGCGTCTGCTTAGGATTCACCTTTAAACTTTGCTGCATCGAGTGTAAAGCAGCAGTTGGTGTTATTATGTATTCAGGTGGCTGATAGCTTTTATGTTCACTATGGAGACCTTAAAATATATTTTTTCAATGTCATTTTGATATATAGGTGGTTCCACTATGCTGACATATAAGGTACAAAGACTCCACAGGAATTCCTCATAATACCACTAAGGGAGTTGGATTTTTCTCCCTTGCCTTTTGCTCTTGGACTTGGGTTTTTCTTAGACAAATTCTGCCTGGAATAATTTTGAGTATTAGAGGAGGATGGAAGTAAAATACCCGATGCATAGTCAGTCACCAGTACATTTTAGGTGCCTTTCCACTTTTCGATTCTTCTGATCTTAGAAGGATTAGCATCATTCTATATTCATGCAATGAGTTTAGAGTGAGAAGGAGAGTTAATATACACCAAATTCCCACAATTAATGGGTAGACTTTCTTTCATTTGCCAATTTAAAAATATGACACCTAGAGCCCACTAGATTGGGAGTTTCTTGAGGTCAACTGCTGTTCCACACCCATTTCTGTGTCCTTGTCACCTAGCAGAGTGCTTGGCTCAGAGAAGGTGTGTATTCAATGATTGCTGAATTAAGCTGCCCCATTTCTGCATAGTTTGAAGTACTTTAGTAAGTGCAGAATGATATAATAAGATAAAATCACTGCGCGTTAGAAAGGACATTGTTTTAAAGATGGGGAAGCAGGTATGGAGACGTGATATGGCTTAAGGTCACAGAGTCAGAACTATGAGGACTGGCTTCAGGTCACACTGACCCAGTATGAGGCTCTGCCCACCACGACCTTCATGTATAGCCAACAGTTTTTTTTGTTTTTTTGTTTTTTTTTTTGCGGTACGCGGGCCTCTCATTGCTGTGGCCTCTCCCGTTGCAGAGCACAGGCTCCGGACGCGCAGGCTCAGCGGCCATGGCTCACGGGCCCAGCCGCACCGCTGCATGTGGGATCTTCCTGGACCGGGGCACGAACCCGCATCCCCTGCATCGGCAGGTGGACTCTCAACCACCGCGCCACCAGGGAAGCCCAAGCCAACAGTATTTTTAAAGGTAACATATTACCCTTAAAAGTCATACATTAGCCAAATGTTTACATTCTAACCCCCAGTATCCCAGAATATGACCTTATTTGGAGATAGGGTCTTTACAGAGGCAATCAAGTTAAAATGAGGTCACTGTGGGGGGAGCCCTAATCCATTATGACTGGTATCCTTATAAGAGGAGAAATCTGAACACACAGACATGCATGGAGGGAAGATGATTATGAGCAGACCTAGGAAGAAGATGGTCGTCTACAAGCCAAGGAGAGAGGCCTGGAAGAGATCCTTCCCTCACAGCTCTCAGAAGGAGCCCACCCTGCCAACCCTGATTTTGGATTCCTAGTCTCCAGAACTGTGCGACAGTTCACTTCTGTTGTTTAAGCCATGCAGTCTGTGGTACTTTGTTACGGCAGCCGTAGCAAACTAAAAGAGATTTTGGCATTAGTTTTCTAGGGCTGCATAAAAAAATGCCATAGACTGGGTGGCTGAAACAACGGAAATGTACTGTCTCACAGTTCCGGAGACTAGGAGTCCAAAATCAAGATGTCAGCAGGCTGGTTTCTTCCAAGGGCTTAGAGGGTAGGATCTACTCCAGGTTTCTCTCCTTGGCCTACAGATGGTTGCGTTCATGTTCAAATGGTGTTCTCCCTGCGTCTACATGTCTTATACCTTTGTATGTTATGAAATAAGGAGTGCTGTCTCATTTTCTCTCTCTCCTTAGGCACACGTCTAAGGCAACATGAGGCCTTCTCAGGTTTGCCTCTCTGCACTTCCACAGTCTTTCATTTATTATGCAAAGTTTACAACATCATTTTTACGACCTCTTTCCCTGGCTCAGTTTCTTCCCTTCTCTCCTTATTCACTTCTGAAGCCTGCCCCAGGCCTCTTTCATCCAATTCTTTCTCCCCAAGTCCCATCTTCACCTCCTATGCATTGGTTTTCTATTGCTGTATAACAAAATACCACCAACTTAGTGCCTTAACATTCATTTGTTAGCTCACAGTTCTATACATCAGAAGTCTCGGAGAGGTCCTCTGCTTAGGGTCTCACTAGGCTGAAATCAAGGTATTAGCCAGACTGGGGTCTTATCTGGAGACTCTGGAAAGAATCTACTTCCAAGATTTTCCAGTTGTTGGCAGATTCCAGTTTTTTCAGCTGTGGGACCAAAGTCACCATTTTTTTTTTTTTGCTGGTTGTCATCTGGGGATTTGCTCTCAGCTCCTAGAGGCCTCTCCCAGGCCCTTTCCGTATGGCCTTCTCCAACTTTAAAGCCAGCAACAGAATTTCTCTCTTGCGTCCAATCCTGTTCACACTTTGAATTTATGTGATGACCCTTCTGCCACCAGCTGATGAAAACTCTCTGCTTCTGAAGAACTCATGTGAGCGGGTTATGTCCTTTCAGATAATTTCCCTATTTCAAGGTCAACTGATTAGTAACCTTAATCACATCTGCAAAATCCCTTTTACCATGTAATCATGGGAGTAATACTAGGGGGTAAAGATCATGGGGGCACCTTAGAATTTTCCTACCACACCCTACTATTCAGTCTAAGGAGAAACAGTGGATAAGAGACAAATAAAACTTAATGATTTCATCCACTGGTCAGCAATGGGCGCATTCCAAAGTAAGGTGGCATTTGAAATCTAAGGACGAAGTTAGAAAAAAGTGTTCATGTGAGGAAGGCCATATTCTTTGATCCAAGTTATCTATCAATCACCATTATAAGAGTAGCTATCATTTATCGAGGGCCTTCTATGGGTCAGTCACTTTTGAAGGCGGCAGTGCATTGATGGCATTATTTTGAGTGTTAACAATGATTCTCCAGATTGGGTTGCACCAAGGAGGAAACTGGGACACTGAGTTTGATAACGTGCACAGGTGCTACTGACAGAGCCAAAATTCAAACCCATGTGTGCATAGTGCAAGTCCTGTGTTCCTTCCAGAACCACATGCTTCCCTCTTGCCAGGAAAGCCCACAGACCATGTGTGAGATTATCTATGTATGGGATAGCATTGTAAATCCAGCCTGCCTAATACGGTGATTCAGAGCATTTTCTTGTAAAATTAAGGTGATTCCATAGAAGCCACCATGAAACAGGCACCCTAGAATCTGGAATTGGGGAGATTATATCTTCTTATGAAAGTATGCTGAAGTGAAGAGGGCTGATGATGGTAAAAAATGAGATTCAGAGTAGCATTCTGGGCCAATCTATCTCCCTTTCCCTGGGGGAAGAATGATCTAGTTTTTAGACAGAAAAGGCTTTGGAAAACAGAAATGTCATTAAGTAAGCTATACTAAGGCTTGACAGCAATGCTCTCTTTGATGTCCAAATGAACTCTGATTTATCATTTGGTGTGTATCCTTCAATAAGCTGTCTTGTCTAGAAAATTAAACTTAGTTCTAATATAAGATGCTTTCTCCCTTCTTTCATCTCTTCTTCGTTAAGTCAGTCAATAAACATTTAGTGAGCACCAACTATGTTCTAGAAATGTGTTAGGCATAAAAGATAGGACATTATCTCCGTCCTCCAAGAGCTTCCAGTAATTCAAACGATCGCTGTTCCTACTTTTCACCAGGTGACACGCAAAGCAAGAAAATAAGGTGAAGCTGACGAGTGGCGGCATTCTGAAAGACAGATGGAACCAGTGGAATTGGGCAGGCAAAGAGTGTCTTTGAGAACTATTTCCAAGGTCTAATCCAGTGCTGTCCAATAGAACTTCCTATGATGAAAGAAATGTTCTAGACCTGCACTGCCCAAGACGGGAAACAGCAGCCACATACGGCCCTTGAGCACTTAAAATGTGATCGGTGTGACTGAGGAACTGAATTTTAAATTTTACCTAATATTAATTACTTTAAAGATAGTTCCATGTAGCCAGTGGACAGTGGAGAAAACGTATACATATCTGAAGCTCTTCATTCTATCAGCTGCTTTGAAACCTTTACTACTCTCTTACTTCTTGGCTTCTAAATGTATTTTATCCAATATCTGAGTTATTTCCGCATGTAAATTAATCTTCTGAGATTAGTTTCTGGTATCAATGTAAACATACTGCAAACCAAACAATTTTTCGAGGTGCAATCACAAAGCAAAACAATATATTTTTAAACAAGCTGAAAGAGGTTATCAGCCGAGGAAGCATACCAAGGAATGGAAAATAATTAGTTGGACAACGTTATTTTAATCCCGTGTCTGGGTGTTCTAAGCAGACTCATCTCCTGTCATTTGGAGAAAGTTGCCAACACTTGCCCTTCTGTCCTGTGAGGAAACACGCCAAATATGCTTTCATTTCATCCTGTTTAGACAGTTGTTTTAGTGCCCTTTTCTTGATGTTATTAACAGATTTCTACTGAGATGCCAGCTGCGATGAGAAGTGTCTGTCACTTGTACGTTGCTTCAACCCTGGCTCACTTACATGGCTTGGCAAGCAGATTCTTAATGACTTTAAGCTGTGCCATTCCAACAATAAACTCTACGGAACTTCAGTCTGACCATTTTTTCGGACAAGTTTACCTCTTCTGTTCTTAGCCTCTGCCATGCCTGCCATGCCACTCTTAATAGGCTGTGGAAGTTTTATGGGTTTTTGACCATTCTACCTCTCTCTGGGCGTTCTGATGCCAAAGATATCAGACATACATTTCCATTTCTTTCAGCCAGTAGCTTGTCTTTGCCAGCTGCTTTATTAAACGGGTGTACATCGTTGGGAAGGAGCCCTCAGCTTGTCTGCCATGATAAGGGGGACTATATATTGAGGCTGTTGTGCAGATGCCAGCCACCGTCCTCTCAAATTCAGCAACCTAACAAGAATGTGTCCTTTGGGTATGGCGATAACGCCAGCACACAGCACCTTCTCTCTCAGGGTCAAAGGAACAATGGTTGAGCCTAACGAGGATTTTTGAAAGGGCTGTGGGCTCTCCAATGCCATTTTCAAGAAACTTACTTTCTAGAAATACTCATGGAACATGGAATTTTAGAAAATATTAAATATAGGAACGGGCAATGAAAATAAGGATATGGATCTCCTAGGACCTAGCTGTACCATTTTCAGGCGTCGATCTTGGAGAAATAGTTACCTGTGTGCCCAAAGAGGCACATTCAATAAAGACAAATGTCAACACGTGAGATTTGCAAAAGAATTAAAACCATCTCAATGTTCATTTATAGGGAGACTGATTAATTATAGGACATCCCTATAATGGAATCATTTGCAATCATTTGAAAGGCTGGCACAGATTTCTAAGTGCTGATGTTGAATTATATTTAAGATGAATTAAGGGGGAAAAAGCAAGGTGCACAGCAGTATGTTTAGTTTGCTTGTATTTGTGTTCTCAAAAGGCTCATTTATACCATGAAAACCCCAGATACCCACATAAGTGCCTGTGTGTACAAACAAAAATTTGGAAGACCACTCGAAACTATGAAAAAGTGGTTATTTGAAGGAGATAGATTTGTTGTATTCTGTATTCCATCTGTATGGTGATTTTTTTGAAACCAGGACCATGTGTTAATTTTTCCAGTAAAAAATTACTTAACAGAAACATCATGAGAATCATCTCTAAGCCCACCACTCAGAAAATGTGTTAACATTTTGGAGTATATTCTTCTAGGCTTTACTTTAGCTCATATATGGCATATGTCAGATAATGTAGCACAGCCATTTTGTCATTTGTTTTTTTCCCAAATAAAAATCTCTCATGTTAATAGAACACCTCTATCTTTTGTTTCGTTTGAATAAACTTTGTTGACAATAAAACACAAACACAATAAAAAGCACCCATTTTAAGTGCATCACGTTTTGACAAACAGCTGCACAGAACTGCTCCTTACTAAACAGTGATTAGTCATAGAGACTAATTCAGGGATAGGTTAATGAACCAAGTCAGTCCAAATGGGGCCATTCCTGGAATTTCTGGTGGAAATACCGTACTTTATTGCCAATTCCACACAGTTGGATGTTTAGGATGTTTCAAATGTTGAACTGTTATAAGGCTGAGATAAATGAATATTTTTTTAGCCAAGTCATTGCACACATCCTTAATTACAGTATTTTCTTACTATAAGATCCTAGAAGTAGAAATTCTGTGGGGAAGGATATAAATGATATAGCTAGATTCCCCTCAAAAGCGAGTATGCCAGCTTATACTCCCCACTCTTCAACTGTCTCTTTTTCTTTACCCCTATCTATTATTTTTCTGACCTTGGGAAATGCAACCAGATACATATTTGAGCATAGCTTACTAGCTGACCAAGTAGACTCGGGAGGTTGGAATGCATTTGAAGAAGCTATGATTTCACAGAAGGGAGGTTGCTTGTACAAAGCAAGGCTGGATGGCTTCCACCTCTGGGCTCAAACGATTTTTGTTTGTGCTGCTTGAGCTTTGCTTCCCTCATTTGTAGGATTGGTCCTTTCTTCTCTCCTAGGTCATTGGTGCTCAGCTGTCACCTCCTCAGTGAGGTTTCTCTGCCCAGCCAGGTATATCTGTATCCCCTGTACCTATTCCTTGCTTTTTTTTCTCCGTAACACTTCTCCCCTCTAACTTACCAATTATGTTTGCTTGTTTATTCTGTCTCCCCATGCTAAAATACAAGCTTCATCAGAGCATGGATCAATGTTTTGCTAACTGCTGTATGTGTACTGAGCACAGAGTAGGCCCCCGATAATTTGCTGAATGACTGAGAGAGTCATACTTAACAGCACAGGAAGCACTTTGACACACACGCTATCGCTTGCTCATCACAACATCCTGAGAGATGAAGAGGGCTGGTTCCATCCCTCATCTTCCAAACAAGGAAACTGGGTCTTCAAAGGACCAAGTGATTTGTCCAAGGTCAGGCATACCTCTTCTGACTCCAAGTCCAGCTTTCTTTCCACCTTACTCTCACCTCTCCAAGCACATGGTTACAGGTTCTACCTTTCTTCAAGGAAACTGTCATATTCTCTCATTAATGGGAAAGTAGTACAGGTTACAACAGCTGGGCCAGGGTCTTGGTGGAATAAAGGGGTGAGAGTCAGGAGACCCAAATTCTAATGCTGTCTCGGCCGCTGAATCACACATGCAGCATCAGTAAATGTTCTTGCTGTCTGTGGGCCTCACTTTCATCCTTTATTAAATGAGGAGGCCAGACCGTATGGTCAGAGGCCTCTTCTAGCTTTACTATTCAATGACCCTAAAGGGAAATCTCCACCATGATCAATAGATGTTGTCCATCAGTGGAGGCCAACCCTCCTGCATTTAAGTTCATGAACCCAAATTGTCTCCAGTCCATCTCTGGCTCTATAAAGGCCCCAGTGCAAGAAAGTGGGTCATCACCTCCATGCCTGCTTATCACAAGAGAAGGTATCAGGATGAGATGCCAGCTAAACTGGTGGCAGAAAATTCCATTCCTGGAATGGGGAATCCCAAGCTTTAGTAAGTTCTAACATCCTGTCCTGGGCACTTGATTTGAGTGTGTAAGCATTTTTTCTATTAGGATGCTTGTAGTCACAACAGATGGAAACCTGACGTTAACCAACATATGCAAAAAATGGGAGTTTACTGGCTCACAATCCTGAAAATTTCAGGGGGATGTTAATCTCCGACTGGGACTGGATCAGGGGCTGAAGCAAAGTCATCAGCTCTCTGTCTCTCAGCTCTGTATCCCTCTCTGTTGACAAAGTGGGTGCCCAGTTGCTCCTGATTTATATGTTATCCTCTCAGCTCACCTAAATCTTCCCAGGATTCCCATCAGAAGTATCAGGGGTGCTTCTCATTGGCCTGAGTCAGAAGCCTCGTCCCTCTGAGATTGTCTCTGTGGACTGGGAGATGGAAGACACAGCCTGGCAAGGCCTGAATCCTGCATCCACCCCTGGACCACAGTGCTTGGTCTTCTCTCATCCAGACCATATGAACTGAGAGAGGGAAAGGGGAGCTTCTCTCCATGAAAACAAAGGTACTTACACTTAGAAGAAAGGGGGTGTGGACGCGGCAGGAAGAAAGAACAAAAGCCCACTGTCTTTTTGCCAATCCCACTTTCCCTTCCTTCTACCTCTTCAAACAGCTGCAGGACATGGATTTTGTTCTTGTGGTAGTTGTTGAGGAATTAGAGCATTTTAAAGTTCATTGGGTTGTGAACTACTGAGGGAGGAAAGGGAATTCCCTCACTCCCCATAAGGTCCCTGGATACACACAGGCTGTTCAAACAGCACAGCCTGTTGTCACTGCTTTAGAGAAACAGCCAGAAATGCTTGCCCTGGAACTGCCCAGGCTTGCTGGAAACATGGCAGGATGCAATGGACAGAAATGTGTCTCAGCAAGATATTGGAGGGGTCAGACTGCTGACAGCCCTTGTGTGCAGGCCCAAGGAATGAGGCTCAACAGATCCTGCCAGCACCCTGGGAGGTGGAAGGCTTACCAGTTATAATCTGGAATCTTTAGAAGAGCCAGTTATTCAGGGCCTACACATCTGAGAGGAAGAAATTTCCTGTGTCCTTGTTTCCCCTTCAAAGGACACAAAAACACTATCTTTCTACTAACTAATCTACCTCCCCCCGCCACCAAAATCCGAAGACAACTTTAAGCATTTTAGAAAATATTTCCTATTCTGTCTTAGGGAGAAAGGACTGATTGTGGAAGAGTGCGGTAGTCACAGAAGATTGACAGATTGGGCCTTCTCCAGTCCTTTACCCAATCATGCATGTTCTCAACGGCCACCGCACATTATGCAGGCCCCAGGCCCTGTGTCAGGCACTGGGAATGCAGAGATGAAAGACTTAATTCTTGTCTCCTAGGTGTTCACGGTCTCTGATTAGGGTCTTCATAGACTAAAGCTTAAGAAACTACGGGAATTGAGATTAGGAGTTGGTGAACTACAGCTCATGGGCCAAATCTAGCCCACCATCTACTTTGGTCAATAAAGTTTCACTGGAACTTGGACTAGCTCATTTGTGTAGGTTTTCTTGCTTCAATGGCAGGCTTGAGCAGCATAAAATATTTACAGACTGGGTCTTCAGAGAAAGTTTTCCAAGCCCTGACACAGACCACAGCGGCTGTCCCAGATACGATGGTGGTGGTGGGATCTGGAGAGGTAGCCCGAGGAAGGCAACACCCGAGGTGAGACAAGAGGGACACAGAGGAGTTCACCAAACAAGGCTGAGAAGTCAGGGGAGGCCTAGGCAGAAGGACTCCTTGTGCCAAGACGGGGAGATAAGAGAGAGCACGGTGAGTCCTGGGACAGCTGGGGTGTATGGATCTGCAAAAATGGCCAGACCAGAGAAGTACGCTGTGGCCACACTGTGATTCCTCAGAAGTCAAGAGGGGTCTTGGAAGTTTTAAGCCGGGCAGGGGCTGATCAGGTTGGCGGTTTTGGAAGCTCACTCTGACGTAGTGTAGCAGACGGGTTAAAACAGGACTGCTGGGCTTCCCTGGTGGCGCAGTGGTTGAGAGTCCGCCTACCGATGCAGGGGACACGGGTTCGTGCCCCAGTCCGGGAAGATCCCACATGCCGCGGAGCGGCTGGGCCCGTGAGCCATGGCTGCTGAGCCTGCGCGTCCGGAGCCTGTGCTCCACAACGGGAGAGGCCACAACAGTGAGTGGCCTGCGTACTGCCAAACAAAAAACCAAAAAAAAACACAAAAAAACAGGACTGCTTTCTTCCCTCCATTCTCCCCTCCCCCACCTCTCGAAATATTCAGCCCCTTGGAAGCAAGTTGGTATAAACGTCTAAAACCATCTAGTCTTTGCCCCGTTGGCCCTGGATACCCCCGTGACCTCATGGCCCCTCTGTTCTGTTCGGACCCCTGGTCCTTCCCACTCGGGCTGCCTCTCCCGCACTGTGACGTAGGAAGGATCAGGGGAAGCAGGAGGCTTAAGAGGCCATTTTCCCACTTGGCATGTTGCAGTGACCTCAGACTCCAGACAGAGATTTGAGCGGCAGTAACTGGATAAACAGTTTAATTGAATCGTAACAGAAGAACTGAGCCCAGTGTGAGGAATCTCATTGGCCTTTCCTCACAGTGACTTTCCTTGCTATACACTGTGATGTAGCAAGGCCACTGGGGATGCAGAGAAACACGAGGGATTGATTTTGGCTGGCAAGAAGGTCAGACTGCAAGAAGCAATTTTAATAGTCATTCTATGAAAGAGTCATTCTATGAAAGAGTCGTGGGGAAAAAACCAAAACAGAACGGAGTTGGGTGGGGGAAGTCCGAGGGAGGCAGAAGGGAAAGAATATGTTTCCTGTTTACTTCTCAAAGTAAGATATACCTTTACAAGATAATTTATAGCTATCTCGTAATTTCAATTTGAAATTAGATAATTCCTTAATATACTTTGGGCTTTATTTCTTCTTCTTTAAAAAAGAAAACCCGAAAACATTCTTGCTAGAGGCAGATTTTCACTCCCTTTACTTGTAAAGTTACTAAATTTTAAATTTACTAAAAAATTTCCAAACTTAAATTCGTGAAAATTCCTTCTTTGAGACTTTCAAAATCTTCACCTCCCCAGAGAGAGACCTCAAAAACCTCAAGTTCTAATTCCACGCAGGCCTTTGCAGCAAAGCCTGGTGTATTCAGGTACATAGAACCTTTCTGTCTCTCCTTCTCTCCCTCTTAGGTATGAGCTGCCTTGCATCAAGCTCTCTCGTTCTGATAACCCCTGTCCAGTGTTCAGTAATAATCAAGGTACTAGCCAATATGGGTATGAACCCTCTCCTGAGGACAGAAGATGGCCCAGTTTCCAAGAAATGGTTTATCCAGAGGGGATGGATTCACAGTCGGCTGCAGACCTGGCTGAACCTTGAGGCCAAGATTTGTTATTCACTAAGCCTGTTTTCATAGCACTGCGGGGAGTCCCAGTGCCCTAGCAGATACCAGGAGAAGGAAGGTATTTCTAGATAGTTCTCAGTTATATATGATCAGATGTTGGCAAGCCATGGTGGGAATAAACACACAACAGATCGGCAAAAGTACTTCAGAGATGATTCTAGAATACACTGCCCAGCAGCTTTGGCCTTGCCATTTAGACTTCACTTAAGGAACTTGCATTTCCTGCACTATTTTATTCATTAAGCCACTGGAAATGTAGGGAAGCAATTCAGGCAGCAACAAAATGGTCCAGAGAAAATTTATGCAGATGTGAACCAATTTCAGCCCCTGACTGAGGCACCTTGTGTGTCCCTTCTCCCTCCACCTTCCTCCTTCTGCTCCTCTTTCTCTACACTGCAAGGGGGTCAGACGGGCTCTCACGAGAGGTCTAGCAAAGTACCTTGCTGTTTGCTATGGAACTAAATAAAGCCTTCATTGTTGAACAGACTTAATAACTCTGGTTCTGAAGTGACACGTGCAGACGAGCAACTCCCCATTACCTTGAGTACAATCTCGGTGAACCCTGAGCAAGTGATTTCTTCTCTCTGAGCCTTATTTTTATCACCTATAGCATGATGAGGATGGTGGCCCTACCTTCACAGTGTTGTTGAGATGATTCCATCAGATAAGACACAAGAAGGGTTCAGCCCTGTGCCTGGGTGTTGTAATTCTATTCTGAAAATCAAATTACTTGCATACAACAATACTCGCTGTAAGGTGAGCATGTCTACAGAGCTGTGGGCACTGTTTCTGCCACCACCATCACCAAGTTGCTGCATCCATCCCTCCATTAAATGTATGCAGACCACCTCTCAAGTCTAACTCATGGCGAATGGCAGCAGATGGGAGGCAAACATGAACGGTTGGTAGGCTGGGAATGGAAAGGAAAAGAAGTAGACTGTGGCCCGAGTAAATATTATTCAGTAAATATTTACTCAACTCATACCACACTCCAAGTATAATAATAGTGTGTATAAAGTCACAGAGGACACAGATATGATCACTGCCCCCAAGGACAGAACTCATAATTAGGATTTAGGATAGATTTAAAAGTGTAGTCAGGATATGCGAGTCTAGAAAGAAAAGCCAGGAAAAAACCAGGATGAAGCAGAGAGAGGTGCAGGCATATACCTTATATACAGTTAGACATCAGGCCTGGCTTTTAAACTGTCCCGCCTGGAACGTCCTCTCTGTGATCTTTGCCTGGTGAAATACCACCCAATAATCACCTCCAATGCCACATCCTCTGAGAAGTCTTTCAGCATCATTGAAGGCAGACAGAAAGGATCTCTCTCCCCTAAGTTAATACACTGTCAGTATAGGATTCCTATGGCACTTACTATAACCTGCTTTGATTATTAGATCAGCTGTCTATGCTGATCAAATTTCACTTTAAAACATCCGTCATGACTCACTGATTCTTGAGTCATGGCAGCTGCACAGTTGAACCAAAGAATCACAGACCGCATTCACCTACCCGGGCTACCACGTGCTTACAAACACAGCTGTATATAAATAATGAAATCAATAACTATTTACCTTTTCTTCCCAACACACTACTGCTACATGGTCTTAATAGAGACCCAACAAGGGAACTTCAGCAGGACACCAGGAGGTGCAGCTGTGTTTCTAAATGCTGCGCGAGGCTTGAATAATTCAGAGTTTACATTAAATACCTCTCAGTATTAACAAGATGCAGGATAAACTGTTTACTGACAAAGCCCACACCTTTAGATAGGATGGACTCTTCTCGGTAGCTTACATTTTTACACGGCCAAAGCGAGCGGTCACAGCCAACACCCTTGGGGGCCGGGAGGCCGTTTATCTTTCTAAGAAGCCAGGTACAACAAGGCAACTGAAACTGTTCAAATACAGTCCAGAAATAGGCCAAGTGTTTCGCTTCTGCCAGAGGGGCCAGAGTCTCGGCTCTCGATATGCAAACACTAAGGATGTTTGTTTTCATCTTCTTTACTGGGAAGATAAATGTAGTTTACTCTTTCAAGAGGATCTTCTAAGGCCATCTATTTCCCTTGACTTCAAATAGAAGCTGCAGAGAGGGACCCGTGGTGTTTAAAAACTAGGTCTCTTTTGTGAGTAAGCGGGCTTAAGGCCATGTGCTAATGTTATGAGGCATTAATGGGAATTCCCAGATTCTCATCTAGGAGCCGAGCTGGGTCAGCAGAGGCTGGCCATGTTTGATGAGGAAAGATCATCTCAGTGGATTTACTTCTATGTCCAGAAAAGCTGTTGTGTCCAGAAAAGTTGTTGTGATCTTTTGTGGACTTTACTCTCACGGGCTTGGATGGACCATTACCTAATTTAGAGACAGCTAAAAAACCAGGTAGGCAGTATAACGTTTACTTCTCCTGGGTCTTCGTTTTGTTTTTTTGTTTTTCCTTTTGGTTTAGCAAGATAAAGGCAAAAGTTTCCAGAATGTATGCCCAATCCCTTAAGCTACGCTGGTGGCATTCACATATAGTGACAATTGCTGTAAATCCTTCTGAATTCTTTTGCTGGTGAATTGCTAGAAAAAGCTGGAATACTTTATTTTGGCCTGGCCCCAGCTCCATTAAAAAGGCCAGACAGAGCAGGACTGAATTTGTTCATGTTCACTTGAGGACAGGGAAGCAGAGGAAGTCGTATAAGGGGGTTGGAAATGGATGTGGTGAGGGGGTAGACCTGGGGGAGTGCCACAGCAAATCCCTAACAAAAGGTGGTTTATTTGTTCCACCAAATATGCCTTTCAATAAAAGGCCATTTCTAACCTGCAGCAAGTTACAACTGAGGGGAGACTGCAAAGACAGGGAATTGCTTTGCGTTTCTAATTCAGTGAACTTGGAGCATCTGATCTTTGTGTTAAATTCACCAAGGACAAGGTAACCCACCTATCCAAAGTGAAGATAATTGAAGGGGAAAAAATAAGATGAAGATGATTTAAAAAACTGTATTCCCTGGTGGCACAGTGGTTAAGAATCTGCCTGCCAATGCAGGGGACATGGGTTCGAGCCCTGGTCTGGGAGGATCCCACATGCCGCGGAGCAACTAAGCCCGTGTGCCACAACTACTGAGCCGCACGCCACAACTACTGAAGCCTGTGCGCCTAGAGCCCATGCTCTGCAACAAGAGAAGCCACCGCAATGAGAAGCCCGAGCGCCGCAACTAGAGAAAGCCCACGCGCAGCAACAAACAACGCAGCCCAAAATAAATATAAATAAAATAAATAAATTTATATTAAAAAAGAGAGTGATATAATGTAGGAGAAAGAAATTAGACTTTATCTCATGCCATATATGAAAATCAAAGCAAAATGGATAAAAAACTTAAATGTAAGACCTGAAACCATAAAACTATTGGAAGAAAGCATAGGAGAAAAACTTTGACATTGGTCTGAGCAATGATTTTTTGGGGGTCCCCAAATAGCACAGGCAAGAAAAGCAGTAACACACAAATGGGCTGCATCAAACTAAAAAGATTCTGAATAGCAAAGGAAACAATTAACAGAGTAAGGAGACAACCTATAGAATGGGAGAAAATATTTGCAAACCATACATATAAGGGGTTAGTATCTAAAATATATAAGGAACTGAACAACTCAATAGCAAGAAAACAAATAACCCGATTAAAAACCGGACAAAGGACCTGAATAGACATTTCTCACAAGAAGGCATACAAATGGCTGACAGACATATGAAAGGTGAGGAATGTCGCTAACCATCAGGGAAATGCAAATCAAAACCACAATGAGATGTCACATCACACCTATTAGAATGGCTATTATCAAAAAGACAAAAGATAACCAGTATTTTTGAGGATGTGGAGAAAAGGGAATCCTTGTACATCGTTGGTGGGACTATAAATTGGTTCAGCCACTACAGAAAACAGTATGGAGTTACCTCAAAAAATTATAAATAGAACTACCATATGATCCAGCAAATCCCACTTCTGGGTATATATATGAAGGACATGAAATCAGTGTCTCGAAGAGATATCTGTACCCCCCCCATGTTCACTGCAGCATTATTCACAACAGCCAAGATATGAAAACAACCCAAGTGTCTGTTGATGAATGAATGGATAAAGATGTGCTATATGTATATAGTATGGAATATTATTCAACCTTGAGAAAGAAGGAAATCCTGCCATTTGTGACAACATGGATGGACCTGGATGACAATATGCTAAGTGAAATAAGCCGGGCACAGAAAGACAAATTCTGTATGATGTCACTTATATGTGGACTCAGAAAAAAATAAGTGCAAATTCATAGAAGCAGAGAGTAAAACAGTGGTTAGTAGTGGCTGGGAGGGGCAGGGGAAATGGGAGATGTTGGTCAAGGTGTATAAATTTGTAATTGTGTCAGATGAGTAAGTCTAGAGATCTAACATAGAACAATGATGACTATCTAATAATAGTGTATTAAACAGTGGAAATATGCTGAGAGGATACATTCAGGTGCACTCATCACACATACAAAAGTGGTACCTATGTGATGAGAAGATACATTAATTAGCTCAACTATAGTAATCATCTTACAATGTATGTGTCTATCAGATTATACTGTACACCTTAAATACATACAATTTTTATTTAAAAATTTAAAAATATTTTAAAGGGAATGAGATGGGATATAGAGAACCTTTAAGTGAAACTGATATATGTATGTGTATCTATCTATTCAAATATACTTATACATTTTTTAAAGACCTAGATTCAAATCTTTGGTCTGCTACTTACTAGCTTCTAGCTGACTACAAGTCACTACTGTGACCTTGAGTGAGTTATATAATCTCCCTGAACTTCAGTTTCTATAACTCTAATAATGCCAACTGCATAGAGCTGCTGTGAGGTTGCAGTTAAATACTGTGAATACCATGCCTGCTATATAATATGCCCCTATCAATAAATAGCTTTAAAAATTATATTTGGCATTTTAATATCATGGATGACAAACAGGTTTTATTTCTAGCATCAGCTCTGAGTAATTAGTTATGACTGCCTGGACTATGTTTAGAATGACTGTGAGACTGTGACAAGGTTTGGCAGAAAAGAGTACGGTGATTGATTATTGATGTCTGCTACTTGCACTAAATGAGAGAGTGTTGCCATCCTGAGTCTAGTGAAAAGGTCACAAAGTGTCAAGAGACCTGGTCTTTCAGCGTTCAATTAGCTGGATAACCTGGGAACATCTTTTATTCCCTCTGGGCCTCATTTTCCCCAATGTATAATGAATGAGCAGAATTTTATGATCTCTGAGGTATCTTTGAATCTGAATATTCTGATTCTAATCTAGAAAATATTATTACTGCTTCACAGGTTTGGAATGTTAATCAATTTTTAAAAAATGCTTTACTTTAAGTACATTTACATATGAGAAAGTGTTCTATGGCCCTGTTTTGAAGAACATCCACCATTGCCCAAGTGAAAGGGTGAGCAGGTCTGTAAATGAAGTAACATTCGAGGCTTTTCTTACCTGCTGTGTGGCTCCTATTTCTGCCAAAATCTCTCTGGGCCTCAGTTTCGTCACCTGAAAAATGGAAGAAAAATTACTTCTGTACCCTCCTGACTCTCTGAGATGTGGAGCCAATGAATGAGGACATGTTTCCTCAGTGCTTTGAACTTGTCAGAAAGTAGACCTTATGTGACTCTATGAACGAGTATTCATATAAAAATGTGGCCCAGAAATTGCTCCCATGATACGATGCACATTAATATCCATTTGATATACTACAGCTTTCTTACAACAGAGTAATGCTTCCAGAAGGAAAAAGAGATTGGTTTAAAAAACCCAGACTTTATCATTTTCCCTTTAAATTGAGCTTCCCTTTTCCTTAATTGTAAATCCTATGGTCTCCAAGGTTTAAAACATGATTAAAGCTGAAAGAAGCTTGGTGTTGAAGCAGTCCACTCAGCAAAAATGGCCTCCACAGGAGTATATATACACTTGCTACCTCAACACACTTAAAACGAACTTGCTTTTGAAAATATGCAAAAATCAGTCCACAAGTCCACAAGTTGAAATATCTTGCCCCATAAACAGTTATGACAATTGACTCTAGTGCCAGATTCTGTTCCTGTGGACAAAGCAGAACTTGAAAGATGTCCCATTATTCCCCAAAGCCAATATTCCTAACAGTGACTAAATTGACAATGAGAAAAAAAATGCCCTAACTCTCACCTTGGACCTACTTCTAGGACAGAGAAGAAAAGCCCAGCTAGGTAAACAGAATAAATGTGCTTCTTCCTGATCACTACGAATCAACAACTTCAGCATGGAAATAGAAGAAAACAGAATTTCTACCATTTATTCCATCCAACTATATTTCTTTCTTCGCCTCTTCATGGTAAATTCTGGGCAGTAATGATGGGAATGACTGTAATGGTTATTGCAATGAGCTTCGAGAACGGAACTCCGTTTGTCTGTTTCAACTGAGGTGTCAATATGAAAGATTCTAAAGAACAACGTGAGTGAGACAAATGTATATATGCAGACTTTTAAAAAACATGTATAATAAACTTGTCTGGTACTCTTAACGGACTCCCCTCCACCCTTCCCCCCGTCCCACCTTTAAGGTTATCAAAAGAGAACGGAGTGTGGACAGTGAGGCTGTGTACACAGATTGGCAAGGAGGTTTTCTGGGTGAGAGTTCCTGCATCCTGGGTGACTCTTCATTTTGTGTTTTGTTTCTTTTCTTTGGGGCGGGGGTGGGGGTGGGGGGAGGGCAGTGATTCTACTATCTAACCCAGAGTGAGGAAACTACAATACGCAGGTGACATCTGGTCTACTGCCTGGTTTGGCATGGCCATGAGTTCATAATGGTTTTTGCATTTGTCAAATGTGGAGGGACATAAAAAATATCTTGTGACCTATGAAAATTCACTGTAATTCAAATTTCAGTGTCCATAAATAAAATGTGACTGAACACAGTCACCTCATTTATTTAAATATCATCTATAGCTGCGTTGGCACCACAATGGAGAGTTCGTCTTTACAGAAGTTTGCTTACCCCTGGTTTCACCACAAGTCTGGTGGAAAGAGATTTCAAGACACACTTGGAGAACTTTGAAATGTGTCCCCTGTGTTTGGGAGATTTAGATGACTGATGTCTGATTCAGGCCTGAAAACTCCCGCCGAAGGGGACTGTGGCCCAGGGACCGCCTCCTTCCAGGGAAACCAAAGGCCAGAGAAGGGTCGCCCAGCTGCTCTGATGCAATCTCTGGGAGAGGTCAGCTGTGCTGGCACAGGCCTGCATTTCCAGAATATGTTGGGGAATGAACACAGAGCATTTCCCAAGGATAAGGACCTATGAGAGAGGGCTGGTGCGGGCTCCTCTTGGCCGCCTGGGAAGGACCTCAGGAGGAAGTAGAGTTGGATGTACCCCACTGGAGGCCTACCAATTAAGGATGTGGTCACAAGGGACCATCTGGAAGAGCCAGTGCTTTGCTTTTCTGCCAGTCCCAAAGTTGCCTGGCCAAGTACCAACCTTTCCATCCTGCTATGAGACAGCAGTTAACAAAGAGAAGGTGATAGGGAAGACAAGAGGTGACAAAAGCTAGTCATGCCCTATCCATTCTTCACAGCTTTCTTGAGATAACCTTCACTAATTCAAGTTCAAAGAAATGGTGGAAACAGAAATAGAGTGATGTTTTATTAATGGTGGCGGCCCTGTGTATCCAACATTCCATTTACACGATTTAACTGAGCAGTTCCAATACACCCAAGTTCTATAGCCATATTCTCATAAATGAGAATATCGTTTAATTATTATGACAACTCTATGAGATTTATATTAATACACCCATTTTATAGGTGAAGAAACCAAGGTTCAGAGAGTTTGAATGATATACCCAAGGTCTCACGCCAGTGAATGGCAGGCCAGGATTTAGTTTACTGGATGCTCAAATGCATGCTCCTTGCATTGCACCCTGGGGGCTTTCATCTTAGAAATACTAGTTTTGGTGCTGCATTTGTGTCCAGAGCCCATATACCCCAAGGGTACATCAGGTACTTTTGTTGTTAAGAAATAAGCATTCACTCAGGTTAAGAGAGGGCGGATTATCCCAACTGTTCACTGCATCACTATTTACAATAGCCAAGACATGGACGCAACCTGAGTGTCCATCGACAGAAGAATGGATAAAGATGTAGTGTGTGTGTGTGTGTATGGAATATTACTCAGCCATAGGAAAGAACGAAATAATGCCATTTGCAGCAACATAGATGGACCTAGAGATTATCATACTAAGTGAATTAAGTCAGAGAAAGACAAATATCATACAATATCACTTATATGTGGAATCTGAAAAAACGATACAAATGAACTTACTTACAAAACTAAAACAGACTCACAGACATAGAAAACAAACTTATTGTTACCAAAGGGGAAAGGTGGGGAGGGACAAATTAGGAGTTTGGGATTAGCAGATACAGACTACTACATATAAAATATTGGGTTGGCCAAGAGGTTCGTTGGGGTTTTCCCATGGAAAAACCCGAATGAACCACTTGGCTAACCCAAAGAGATAAGCAACAAGGACCTACTGTGTAGCACAGGGAACTATATCCAATACCTTCTAATAACCTAAAATGGAAAAGAATCTGAAGAAGAATATATATATAATATATATAATATATATATATAACTGAATCACTTTGCTGTACACCTGAAACTTATACGACATTGTAAATCAACTATACTTCAATTAAAAAAACTTTTGAAAAGAGAGATGGGGTACAACAGTACCCAAGAGTACAGCAAGAGTACACATTGCCCTAGGTCACCCAGCACAGCGTGTAATTCCAGAGGAATTCAAACTCTGGAAGCGCTGAACCTCTGTGTGGAATTGCCGCAGTGTAATAAGAAGTGTGTGGCAGTGGGGCAGTTTATAATCATCCAAATGATTTTACATATTCCTTAAATGAATCCCTGCAACAGCCTGGGGAAGCAGGCAAGGATGTTTTGGTCCTTGTTTTTCATATAAGTAAATACAGGCTCAGATACTCAAAAAAACAGTCATGATGAATATTTGTTGAATTAATAAATAAATGAATATACCCCACCCTCGTTGTGTATATACGTGGATAGCCAGTCATTGGTCTATGATTGTTTCAATCTTTGATGAGAGTGTGAGCCACAGAGGCCCCAAGTCTGTACCCCATATTTCCAGCATAAGACCTTATACACAATGGATACCCTATAGATGGTAGTAGAGAGTTTTTGTTATCTTTCAATAGAAGAGTCTTTTTCTAAGCAAATGTTTTATATTAAGTAGCATTTCAAAGGGATTCAAAGCAGTTGAGGTGTTTATTTCCTTCAGGGGCCAGGTTTTGGATGAAAAAGACCAGGATCTCAATTCTGTTGCCTTCACCTACTTAATTATGTTTCCAAGAAGTGAGCAGACATGGTTTTCAATCCTACTCTACCATTTCTTGGCCATCTGCCTTTGCACAAGTGAGTGTCTTTGTCTGTAAAATGGGCCTAAAGATACTCCTGCCCAGCTATACTCTGAGGACTAAATGAGTAAAACTAGCTGGTTTGATACTGGTTACTTAATAAAGGTTATCATCTTTATTTAAAGTGGCCAGCCGGGGTCTTCCCTGGTGGCACAGTGGTTAAAAATCTGCCTGCCAATGCAGGGGACAGGGGTTTGAGCCCTGGTCCGGGAAGATCCCACATGCCGCGGAGCAACTAAGCCCGTGCGCCACAACTACTGAGCCTGCACTCTAGATCCCACAAGCCACAACTACTGAGCCCGCGTGCTGCAGCTACTGAAGCCCAGGTACCTAGAACCTGTGCTCTGCAACAAAGAGAAGCCACCATGATGAGAAGCCTGTGCACCGCAACGAAGAGTGCCCCTGCTCGCCGCAACTAGGGAAAGCCCGTGCACAGCAACAGAGACCCAACACAGCCAAAAAAAAAAAAAAAAAAAAAAGCTCCAGAAGTTTAAAGTAAAATAAAAATAATTAAAAAAATAAAGTGGCCAGCTAACAGTTTGATTTCCTGAGATTCACTCTGGCCTCTTCAGACAACAAAGTACAAAACTTAGTTCACAGGGAAGGAACAAGGTTCTGCTGCTTTGTCCAGGCAAAAGGCAGCAAGCTTTGAGAGCATGTGGATTAACTATTTACAGAATTCTTAGAACCATTTGGGGGCCACAGTCAAGAACAAGAGATAGTCTACAAAACAGGCCGAATCAAGGAATGTCCTGGGAGCACAAAGGAGCTATGTGTTCAGTTCCTTATCCAAACCTGGAATTGGTAGCTTTATTTTTAAATTTCCAATCTTGTCTTTTCAAGTAGATCATTATTTAAAATATGGAGGGCATATTAAACCAGGAGGATAACCTGTCATTTACTCACGTCCAAATTCAACATTTTTGTGTACTCTCATTTGAAGCTGGTGATGACATCTGAAGGATAGAAGGATTTGGTGGTTAGAGAATAAGATTGGGGGGGAAGGATTTTTGAAAAAGATTTTATCTGGACACATTGCCTTCCCAATAAATTGAGCTCACTAAATAAATCAGATTCCACTAAAGCATGATTTTCTAATTCACTGACTAATCATGCATGCAATGACTAAAGCAAACTGATTTTACTCTACAGATACAGTAAATTACTACTTGCAAGTGAAATATACAATTTCTTTGAAAACAGCTGATGAACCTCTCCCTTGGAGATGCCTCAAATAGCTTTGCTCTGAACCAAAGAGTCTGCTTTAATCCAAAAGTTCTTGACGCCATCAGGTTCTTCAGTCTAAATTTAGTATAACTGTAAGTTGATCATTTGTGTTTTTATTTTTTCTTTCTTGCTTGCTGCCCATCACTCTGGCAAGATGTTAGCATCCCTATTCAGTACATAGTTCCCATTCTGCAATCCTTTCCTTTTCTGTTAGCTTTCTGACTGGACAGTGTGCTCCTTGAGGGGGGTATCTAATTCTCTTTATATTTGTCCTGTTCCTGCGCCTTCATCTAGCACATAGTAGGTAAGCCATAAATGTCCTTTGAAATGGAGTTGAATAGCTTGGTATTTCCTGCTAAGAAAGGCCAAACTTGCCAGTTATTGGGTAGCAACAAATCAGGTGGTTAGGAAAGGTAAGTGAGTGGTATCATTTCACACATGGTTAATCTGGGTGTAGAGTAATGCATCTGGGAAATATACTTCCCACTTAACTGGAGGTTTATGATCTTCTCTAACTAGGTAGTGCAATTAGAATCCTTCACACTAATATTATTTGGTCACAGATTCCCTTTATTTTCTTTAATGTCACATTCTGCCTTGAGTGTTTCATGCCATAAAACACATGGTCAGGGAGCCTGTGACGAACTGAACATTCTCAAGATTGCTTCCTCAACTTGTTCCATCTTTTCCTATTGTTTTTTTTGTGGTCACACGTCTCCAGCAGGAACTGAAGCCTCCAGCATCCCCTGATTATGAAACACTTACAGACTGCAGGCATTTGCTTCAAGTCCAAACAAACAGAGATAGAGCTTCTCTCCTCTGGGCATTGGTCTTCACAATAATGGCAGCATGTTGCTCTCAGGGTAATCCCAATGTAAACAACCAATATTTAAAACGACATAAAACCTTTCCTTGGGAGGCTGGAAAGTTTGCAGAAGACCTCACGTGGCCCTTCCTGAACACTTCAGTTCTATACTCCCTTTCATTTTGGGTCACCGATGCTATTCCGTTTCAAGAGCTGGCTTGGGAGATCGTTTGGATTTGATCCTGCTGGCCTGAGACCGCATACTTGGCTGGCTGGGACTTCCTGGCTCTGCTGATGATACTTTACAGGAGGAGCAGAGAAGGAGTCCTGGCAAATCAGACACACTGTGCTTAGGCAATTTACAGAGATCATTGGGAATAGATAGATATAGATATATAATATCTATATATAATATAGATATATATTTTATATATAGATATATTTTATACATTTATATATATTATATAATCCATATACCTATATATTTTTGTCTACCAACTATTGTTTCCGACATATCACAATTCCAGGGACTGTCTTTCACAGTGTGTTTTGATTTGTAAACCATGGAGTTGTATAGTGTACATCCTGTACAACTGTACACAGCAGCCCTGACTGCCCTTATCTGATATTCATTGAGCACTTACTATATTCTAGGCACTGTGCCAAGCCCTTTCCATAAATTATCCCCCCAATTTTCATAACAACTTCATGAAGTTTCACTTCATGAAGGGAACTGAGGTTCAGAAACGACCTTAAAGAATTTAGACAAGAGAAAACATGTCAAGGAAAAAGTAAAGCTGCAGTGAGTGAAGGTTACTAGTAAGTGTGCTCTACCTGTGGTTCTCAACTGCAGGACATTTCTTCCTGGGGGGGCATATCAGAACCTTCCCTCTGTGGGTAAGATGATGGAGTAGATAGGTAGGTGATAAAAACACCGTCAATGGTGTAGTTTAATAGTTGGAAATTAAAAAGCAACTTATAATGTTTATAATACAATTGAGGGAAAGTAAAGCTCTACAGAAGAAAGAGTCTAAATTCTGAGGTTCAGTGACTCTGGTGAGACGGAGGAAGAGGCGAGGCTCTCCCCCTCTCCCGCTCAACCAAGGCTGTGTTTCAGAAACTCTGGGGGTTGGTGTGGGATATTGAGGTTTATCAAAGGGCGTGGATTGTAAAAGGTTAAGAAACTCCCATCTAAGAAAACTAATAATTACCAAATTTCTACTACTGTGAAGTTATGTTGACCCAGAAAATCTAAAAGTTGTATTTTCATTCTGTTTCCATTATGCTGATTCAATGTACTGAACAATGACTCTACCGTTTCCCCTCTGTGAAGTCCTGGCTGGGTGAAGCTGGACATTGCACAGAATGCACACATTCCCTGTGATCACTGTGAAAATCAGACCTTAAAACTAGAGGATTTATGGTCCCACAAGCAAAACCAGCACTGCAAGGCCAAACAAAGATTAGAAAAGAGGTATTTGGACTGAAAACAGCAATAAAATGGCTTCTCTTTTCCCATACATGGCTATCTAGGAACCTTTCTTCAAAATTGGAGATTAGACCAAGAAAATCATACCTACCTAGACTTGAAAAGGGCCTCTGAGAACTGTTTATGGCAATTGCTTGTATCTATAGGTAGAAAATCAAGGCTCAGATTGGGTTTACCCGCGGCTGCAGGGGGAGAGAGAGTGACTGAGCTGGGACTTAGAACCACTGTGTCCTGATTTTTCGTTCATTCCATCATGGCGTCTGACGATAGAATGGAACCCTCTTCATTACATTATTGATCAACAAACTGAGTACATCTCTTTTATGCTTATTGTACAGTGTTTATAGTGGATGGTGTTATTTGGCAGATGTCTTTTAAGCTATGGCCTGAAATTTAGGTGAGATGATAGAATGTTTCTGTTGTTTTGGATGCCAGAACAGTCCTCCCTTTCTTTGGGGAAATAACAGTACAGTTGATCTTTGAACAACACTGGTTTGAACTAGACGGGTCCACTTATATGTGGATATTTTCAATAAATATGTACTACAGTACAACATGATCTATGGTTGGCTGAATCTGTAGATGTGGAAACTTGGATACGGAAGGTCAACCATAAAATTATATGCAAATTTTTGAGTACACAGAGGTTCATCTCCCTCCCCACCCCCTGCCCCGCATCGTTCAAGGGTCAATCTAATCTAATCTACATCTACTACATCTACTCTTAGCACTCTCATCGCTGGCCAGGAGGTTGGCATGTGACCCATGCTAATACAATCAGAGACCTTCCTTGAGGTTTGTTTAAACTTGGAGTCTTTTTTGCTCTGGTCAAGGAACCAATAGCGTAAGAGCCGTGGTATTTATTGGGTACTTACTGCATATCAGGTTCTCTCAAAGCAGCTGGAGATACAGCAGTGACGAAATACATAAGTATCCCTACCATTTTTAAAGTCTCTCTTTTTTGTTATAGAGGTGAAATTCACACATAAAATTAATCATTTAAAAGTGAAAAATTCAGAGGCATTTAGTACACTCACAATGTTATGCAGCTGCCACCTCTGTCTAGTTCTGAAACATTTTTATCACCCAAAAGGAAAACTTGCACCTGCCAAGCACTTGCTCGCCACTTTCCCAAACTCCACCTCTGATGACCACCAATCTGTGTTCTATCTCTATGGATTTTTCATACAAATGGAATCATACCTGTTGTGCCTTTTCCACTTAGCACCATGTTTTCAAGGTTCATCTGTGTTGTAGCATGTGTGAGTACTTGCCTCTTTTTAAAGGCAGAATAACATTCCATTGTACCTTTATATCACATTGTGTTTATCCATTCATCTGCTAATGGACATTGGGTTCTTTCCACCTTTTGGCCACTGTGAATAGTGCTGCTATGAACATGCGTTTACACGTACTTGTTTGAGTATTTGTTTTCAATTTTTTTGGTATATACCTAGGAGTGGAACTGCTGGGTCATAAAGTAACTCTAATGTTCAACTTTTTAAGGAGCAGCCAAACTGTTTTCCAAACTGGCTGAACCACTTTACATTCCTACCAGCAACATAGGAAGGTTTTACTTTCTCCATATCTTTGCTGACACTTGATATTTTTCACGTTTTCCATCACAGCCATCACAGTGGGTGTAAAGTGATGCCTCACTGAGGATTTGGTTTTCCCTCATGACTGACAATGTGGAGCATCTTTTTATGTGCCTGTTGGCCATTTCTACTTCTTTGAATAAAGGTCTGCTCAAATCCTTTGCCCATTTTTAAATAGGGTTTTTTTATCTTTCTGTTGTTGAGTTGTAAGAGTTCTTTATATATTCTGGATACTAGACCCTTAATGAAATGTATAATTTGCAAGTATTTTATCCATTCTGTAGGTTGTCTTTTTCTTGATAATGTCCTTTGATGCACAAAAGTTTTTAATTTTAAGGAAGTCCAGTTTGCCTACTTTTTCTTTTGTTGCTATGTCATATATGAGTCCATGTCCAAATCAAAGCTCATGAAGATTTATTCCTATGCTTTCTTCGAAGAATTTTATAACTTTGGCTTTTACATTTACGTCATTGATGCATTCTGAGTAATTTTTGTCCATGGTGTGAGGTAGGGGTCCAACTACACTCTTTGGCATGTGAATATGCAATATATCTACCATTTTGAAGGAAGAAAACATAATATCATGAACACAGTAAAAAGTAAATTGCCAAGAAGAGTCTAAGGAGACATGACAACTAAATGTAATATGGTACCTGGATGAGATCCTGGGACAGAAAACAGATACTAGGTCAAAACTAAGGAAACCCGAGTAAAGTATGAATTTTAGTTAATAATAATGTATCAGTCTTGGTTCACTAATTGTGACAAATATACCATAATAAAATAAGATGCTAATAATAGGGAACACTGGCTGCGGGGTTTATGGGAACGCTCTGTCCTAGTTTTACAATTTTTTTCTGTAAATCTAAAAGTATTTCAAAATAAAAAAAGTTATTTTAAAAAGGTTAATTGATAGCATCAAAAACAGTTGCCGTATCTAGGAATAAACCTCATGAAAGCTGTGCGGGATCTCTACACTGAAAACCGCTAAACACTGTTGAGAGAAATTTAAAAAGACTTAGTGAGATACCACACTTATGGATTGGTAGACTCGGTATTGGTAGACTCGGTATTGTTAAGATGTCAGTGCTGTCAAATTTATTTACAGATTTAATGGCATCCTAGTCAAAACCTCAGCAAATGTTTTTGTAGAAATTGACAAGTTGATTTTAGAATTTATATGGAAATGCATATGACTAAGAATAGCCAAAACAATTTTGAAAAGGAATAAAGTTGCAAGAGTTACACTATCTGATTTCAAGGTTTTTTATAAAGCTCTAATAATCACAACAATAAGGCACTGACAAATTGACATATAGGTCAATGGAACAGAACAGTCTAGAAAAAGACTCAGGCACCTAAGGTAAATAGAACTTTGGGAAAAGTTCCAAAGTAATTATATGGGAAAGTAAAGTTGTTTTCATTAAATGTTGTGGAAACAGCAGACATTCATAATAAAAAATGAATTATGATGTCTACCTCATGCCATAAACCAAGATTAATTCATAATAGATCCTAGGCCTAAAGGTAAAAGCCAAAACTATAATATTTTTAAAATAAAATATAGGATGAAATTTTTGGAACTTTGGAGTAGGCAAAGATTTCATAGACTAAACATAAAAGAAAAAGTGATACATTGGGCTGTATCAAAATTAAAACTCTGCTCTTCAAAGGACACCATTAGGAAAACCAAGAGGCAGGCCACAGACTGGGGGAAAATATTATCAATACATGCCTCTAACAGAGGTCTCATATCCAAAATATATAATCCAGAATATGTAAAGAGCTCTTAAACTCAATAATAAGATGACAAACAATTCAATCAAAAAACAGGCTAAAGACTTAAAAGTCACCTTCTAAAAGAACATATATAGCTAATAAATATATGAAAAGATATTTAACATCATATTAGTCTTTAGGCGAATGCACATTAAGACAAATGACATAACACTTAACAGCAATAAAATAGCTAAAATTAAAATGACTAGGGACTTCCCTGGTGGCTCAGTGGTTAAGAATCTGCCTGCCAATCCAGGGAACATGGGTTCGATCCCTGGTCCAGGAAGATCCCACATGCCGCGGAGCAACTAAGCCCGTGCATCACAACTATTGAGCCTGTGCTCTAGAGCCCATGAGCCACAGCTATTGAGCCCATGCACCACAACTACTGAAGCCCATGTGCTCTAGGGCCCATGTGCCACAACTACTGAGCCTGTGTGCTGCCACTACTGAAGCCTGCGTGCCTAGAGCCCGTGCTCCGCAACAACAGAAGCCACTGCAATGAGAAGCCCGTGCACCGCAACGAAGAGTAGCCCCTGCTCGCCACAACTAGAGAAAGCCCGTACGCAGCAACAAAGACCCAATGCAGCCAAAGAATAAATAAATAAATAAATAAATTTTTTAAATTTAAAAATGACTAGCAAGTATTGGTGAGGATGTGGAGCAACTGGAACTGTGACGCACTGCAGACAGTTACGCACAATGGTACAACATTTTGGGAAGATATGTTGGCAGCTTGTAAATAAAGCTAAACACTTACTCTATGACCCAGCAATTTCATTCCTAGGCATTTATCGAAGAGAAATGACAACATGTGCCCACAAAAAGGATTGGACACAAATATCCCAACAGCCTTATTTGTAATAGGCAACAAGTGGAAACAACTTAAATGCCCATCAGTAGATAAGTGGATAAACACACTGTGGTATATTTATGAAATGTTACATAAAGAGGTATATTATAAAATATAAAATGGTATATTTATAATATATAAATTATGAAGTGAAAATTTATAAAACAGAACATTGAGCAATTAAGGGGAATGAACTACTGATACACAGGACAACATGGATTAATCTCAAAAAGCATGCTGAGTGAAGGAAGGCAGACACAAAGGAGAACACACTGTATGATTTCATTCCAAATCTTTGAACAGGCAAAACTAAGGTATAATGAGAGAAATCGGATCAGTGTTTCTATGTGTATAGCGAGAGTTGATGCTTTCCTAGTTTTGTGCCGCGGGCACCTCACCCTAGCCCTGGTCCTGATCATCATTTAAACCTGTCTTGTGAAATAAGTCCATTGAGAAGTAGATTTGTGTCAAAGATTTGGTTTGAAGCTTCACTATCCTCCCCATCCAGGTTATTGTTCATACTCTTGAGTGAACAAAACTTTATAATAAATAGCAGTGAAAAAAAGTTTGACTGGGGCTTTATCTTGAAAAATACCATTTATGAAAACTATTTTGTTTTATGCTTAAGAGAATTTAAGTCATACTTCCAACTGTGAGATGTCACAGAACAATCAAAGCAAGAATCAAGTGTTATTAGCTGTGTGTGTGTACAATTCTTTAGAAACTGAGCTATCAGACATCTTCAGTTTTACTTTTGCATCGTGATCATAAAGTTCAGTTTGCAAAAACCTACAAGGTCTTTATACATATTTCTCAAGGACCACTCCTAAATTTTGACATTCAAGTCCTTCTCTTCTGAGGTGTTTATACTGTCATCTCGCTTCTTTAGGTTCCTTTCTTTTGTTACTAATTGGTCTAATTCAGCTACACCTCCTTCTGTCATTGCCTTTGGGGATGGATAGAGCAATTCTGCTAAGGTGGTAAGATCCCACATGTTTTGCAAGATTTGTAATTTTACTTTGCCATGCATTTCCATTGTTTTTGCACTTTATTTGGGGGATTTGAAAACCGCCAACAACCTATGAGACACCGACTAGCAAATAATACTGACACAGTGTGGGGACAGAAGCTAAAATGAAGACATAGGGTTATCTGAGGGAAGATGAGCTTTAAAAGGGGTCTTTTCTTTGGGAGACACAGATAATGAATACTAAGAAAATAGGGACCTCCAGGACTTAGAACATAGTTCATTGAAACAACATTGCTCTGAAATTAAGGTGTTTTTAATATAGCCAGTTCCTAATTTCAATAAATGGTTCTGGGATAACTGCTTAAACATATGGAAATAAATGAAATTGGATCTCTACTTCACTCCATGCACAAACATGCATTGCACATGGATTAAGACAAAAGTTAAAAGAAAAATTATGAAGTGGTTAGAGAAAAATATAGGAGAATATCTTTATGACATTGAAATAGGGAAGGAGTTCCTAAATAAGATAAAAGGCTCTGAGGAGAGCCCACTCCAACAGCGTGGAGGACCTGAGCGGATGGACAGTGAGCCCTTCCCTTTAAAAAATGTCTCACTCAGCAGAGTACTGTGATTACAAGATGAATTCAGTGAAATTTCGTGATGTACTGGCAAGAAAGTGTACTTTCTTTTGAAGAAGAAACGCCATGCCAGAGGAGCGCGGAGAAGGCACGAACATTTCAAACAAGCCAAAGCTAACCTGGCCTATGGCAGGGAGGATGTCGTTAATCTAGGAGGGCAGGTTCTAGACAAATGTTTGTGTACTCAGCCTTCCACGCAAGACCAGAAGTCAAAATCGACCAGTGACCAGTGTAGTGAGCAACCTCCAAATATAATGTAACGACAGTATTACCACATCTGAGTTTATTTCTTCTATTCAAAGAAGGAATTAACAGGTGAGACTGGTTCAAGATGGTGGAGTAGGACATGTGCTCACTCCCTCTTGCGAGAGCACCGGAATCACAACTAACTGCTGAATAATCATCAACAGGAAGACACTGGGACTCACCAAAAAAGACACTCCACATCCAAAGACAAAGGAGAAGCTGCAATGAGACGGTAGGAGGGGCGCAATCACAATAAAATCAAATCCCATAACCACTGGGTGGGTGATTCACAAACTGGAGAAAAATTATACCACAGAAGTCCACCCACTGGAGTGAAGGTCCTGAGCCTCATAAAAGGCTACCCAACCTTGGGGTCTGGCAAAAGGGGTCGGGGGAATTCCCAGAGAATCAGACTTTGAAGGCTAGCAGAAATTGATTGCAGGTCTTCAAAAGGTCTGGGGGAAACAGAGACTCCACTCTTGGAGGGCACACACAAAGTAGTGTGCGCATCAGGACCCAGGGGCAAGGAGCAGTGACCCCATAGGAGACTGAACCAGACCTACCTGCTAGTGTTGGAGGGTCTCCTGCAGAGGCGGCGGGTGGCTGTGGCTAACCTCAGGGACAAGGACACTGGCAGGAGAAGTTCTGGGAAGTATTCCTTCGTGTGAGCCCTCCCAGAGTCCACCATTAGCCCCACCAAAGGACCTGTAGTCTCCAGTGCTGGATCGCCTCAGGCCAAACAACCAACAAGTAGGGAACCCAGCCCCACCCATCAGCACACAAGCGGATTAAAGTTTTACTGAGCTCTGCCCACCAGAGCAACACCCAGCTCTACCCACCACCAGTCCCTTCCATCAGGAAACAGATTCAAAAAATACCTAGAAACAAATGACAATGAAAACACAACGACCCAAAACCTACAGGATGCAGCAAAAGCAGTTCTAAGAGGGAAGTTTACAGCAATACAATCCTACCTCAAGAAACAAGAAAAATCTCAACTAAATGACCTAACCTTACACCTAAAGCAACTAGAGAAAGAAGAACAAACAAAACGCAAAGGTAGTAGAAGGAAATAAACCATAAAGATCAGAGCAGAAATAAATGAAATAGAAACAAAGGAAACGATAGCAAAGATCAACACAACTAAAAGTTGGTTCTTTGAGAAGATAAACAAAATTGATAAACCTTTAGTCAGACTCATCAAGAAAAAGAGGGAGAGGACTAAAATCAATAAAATTAGAAATGAAAAAGGAGAAGTTACAATGGACACTGCAGAAATATAAAGCATCATAAGAGACTACTACAAGTAACTCTAGACCAATAAAATGGACAACCTGGAAGAAATGCACAAATTCGTAGAAAGGTATAACCTTCTAAGACTGAACCAAGAAGAAATAGAAAATATGAACAGACCAATCACAAGTAATGAAACTGGTTAAAAATCTTCCAACATGGAATTCTGACGGGGCTTCCCTGGAGGTGCAGTGGTTGAGAGTCTGCCTGCCAATGCAGGGAACACAGGTTCGTGCCCCGGTCTGGGAAGACCCCACATGCCACGGAGTGGCTAGGCCTGTGACACATGGCTGCTGAGCCTGCGCGTCCGGAGCCTGTGCTCCACAATGGGAGAGGCCACAACAGTGAGAGGCCTGCGTACCGCAAAAATAAATAAATAAATAAATAAAAATAAATCTTCCAACAAACAAAAGTACAGAACCAGATGGCTTCACAGGTGAATTCTATCAAACATTTAGAGAAGAGCTAAAACCCATCCTTCTCAAACTCTTCCAAAAAATTGCAGAGGAAGGAACACTCCCAAACTCATCCTACAAGGCCACCATCGCCCTGATAGCAAAACCAGACAGAGATACTACAAAATAAGAAAATTACAGACCAATGTCACCGATGAATATAGATGCAAAAATCCTCAACAAAATACTAGCAAACAGAATCCAACAACACATTAAAAGGATCATACACCATGATCAAGTGGGATTTATCCCAGGGATGCAAGGATTCTCCAATATACACAAATCAATCAATGTGATACACCATGTTAACAAACTGAAGAATAAAAACCATATGATCATCTCAACAGATGCAGAAAAAGCTTCTGACACAATTCAACACCCATTTATGATAAAAACTCTACAGAAAGTGGGCACAGAGGGAACCTATTCAACATAATAAAGGCCCTATATGACAAACCCACAGCAAACATCCTCAATGGTGAAAAACTGAAAGCATTTCCTCTAAGATCAGGAACAAAACAAGAATGTCCACTCTTGCCCCCTCCCCTTTTTTTTTACATCTTTATTGGAGTATAATTGCTTTACAATGGTGTGTTAGTTTCTGCTTTGTAACAAGGTGAATCAGTTATACATATACATATGTTCTCAAATCTCCTCCCTCTTGCATCTCCATTCCTCCCACCCTCCCTATCCCACCCATCCAGGTGGTCACAAAGCACGGAGCTGATCTCCCTGTGCTATGCGGCTGCTTCCCACCAGCTATCTACATTACGTTTGGTAGTGTATATATGTCCATGCCACTCTCTCACAGCTTACCCTTCCCCCTCCCCATATCCTCAAGTCCATTCTCTAGTAGGTCTGTGTCTTTATTCCCATCTTATCCCTAGGTTCTTCATGACATTTTATTTTTTTCTTATATTCCATATATATGTGTTAGCATACGGTATTTGTCTTTCTCTTTCTGACTTACTTCACTCTGTATGACAGACTCTAGGTCCATCCACCTCACTACAAATAACTCAATTTCGTTTCTTTTTATGGCTGAGTAATATTCCATTGTATATATGTGCCACATCTTCTTTATCCATTCATCTGATCATGGACACTTATGTTGTTTCCATCTCCTGGCTATTGTAAATAGAGCTGCAATGAACATTTCGGTACATGACTCTTTTTGAATTATGGTTTTCTCAGGGTATATGCCCAGTAGTGGGACTGCTAGATCGTATGGTAGTTCTATTTTTAGTTTTTTAAGGAACCTCCATACTGTTCTCCATAGTGGCTGTACCAATTCACATTCCCACCAGCAGTGCAAGAGTGTTCCCTTTTCTCCACACCCTCTCCAGCACTTATTGTTTCTAGATTTTTTGATGATGGCCATTCTGACTGGTGTGAGATGATATCTCATTGTAGTTTTGATTTGCATCTCTCTAATGATTAATGATGTTGAGCATTCTTTCAGGTGTTTGTTGGCAATCTGTATATCATCTTTGGAGAAATGTCTATTTAGGTCTTCTGCCCATTTTTGGATTGGGTTGTTTGTTTTTTTGTTATTGAGCTGCATGTTATTCAACATAGTTTTGGAAGTCCTATCCATGACAATCAGAGAAGAAAAAAAAATAAAAAGAATTCAAATTGGAAAAGAAGTAAAACTGTCACTGTTTTCAGATGACATAACACTATACATAGAAAATCCTAAAGATGCCACCAGAAAACTGCTAGAGCTAATCAATGAATTTGGTAAAGCTGCAGGATACAAAATTAATGCACAGAAATCTCTGGCATTCCTATACACTTACAACAAAAGATCAGAAAAAGAAATTAAGAAACCAATCCCATTTACCATCACAACAAAAAGAATAAAATACCTAGGAATAAACCTACCTAAGGAGGTAAAAGACCTGTACTCAGAAAACTATAAGACACTGATGAAAGAAATCAAAGATGACACAAACAGGTAGAGAGATATACCGTGTTCTTAGATTGGAAGAATCAATATTGTGAAAATGACTATTCTACCCAAAGCAATCTACAGATTCAATTCAAACCCTATCAAATTATGAATGGCAATTTTTACAGAACTAGAACAAAAAAAATTGTAAAATTTATATAGAGACACAAAAGACCCTGAATATCCAAAGCAGTCTTGAGGGAAAAAAACAGCGCTGGAGGAATCAGACTCCCTGACTTCAGACTATACTACAAAGCTACAGTAATCAAGTCAATATGGTACTGGCACAAAAACAGAAATATAGATCAATAGAACAGGACAGAAAGCCCAGAGATAAACCCACACACCTATGGTCAACTAATCTATGAAAAAGGAGGCAAGGATATACAAAGGAGAAAAGACAGTCTCTCCAGTAAGTGGTGCTGGGAAAACTGGACAGCTACATGTCAAAGAATGAAATTAGAACACTCAAAAACACCAGACACAAAAATAAACCCAAAATGGATTAAAGACCTAAATATAAGACTGGACACTATAAAACTCTTAGAGGAAAACATAGGCAGAACACTCTATGACATAAATCACAGCAAGATCCTTTTTGAACCACCTCCTACAGAAATGGAAACAAAAACAAAAATAAACAAATGGGACCTAATGAAACTTAAATGCTTTTGCACAGCAAAGGAAACTATAAACAAGACAAAAAGACAACTCTCAGAATGGGACAAAATATTTGCAAATGAATCAACGGACAAAGGATTAATCTCCAAAATATATAAACAGCTCATGCAGCTCAATATTAAGAAAACAAACAACCCAATCAAAAAATGGGCAGAAGACCTAAACAGACATTTCTCCAAAGAAGACATACAGATGGCCAAGAGGCACATGAAAAGCTGCTTAATATCACTAATTATTAGAGAAATGCAAATCAAAACTACAATGAGGTATCACCTCACACCAGTTAGAATGGGCATCATCAGAAAATCTACAAACAACAGATGCTAGAGAGGGTGTGGAGAAAAGGGAACCCTCTTGCACTGTTGATGGGAATGTAAACTGATACAGCCACTATGGAAAACAGTATGGAGGTTCCTTAAAAAGGTAAAAATAGAATTACCATATGACCCAGCAATCCCACTACTGGGCATATACCCAGAGAAACCCATAATTCAAAAAGACATATGCACCCCAATGTTCATTGCAGCACTATTCACAATAGCCGGGCATGGAAGTAACCTAAATGCCCAGTGACAGACAAATGGATAAAGAAGATGTGGTACATACATACAATGGAATATTACTCAGCCATAAAAAGGAATGAAATTGGGTCATTCGTAGAGATGTGGATGAACCTAGAAACTGTCACACAGAGTGAAGTATGTCAGAAAGAGAAAAACAAATATCACATGTTAACGCATATATGTGGAATCTAGAAAAACCGGTATGCAAGGCAGAAATAAAGACACAGTTGTAGAGAACAAACGTATGGACACCAAGCAGAGGGCAGTGGGGGTGGTGGTGGTGGTAGGATGAATTGAGAGATTGAGATCGACATATATACACTAATATGTATAAAATAGATAACTAATAAGAACCTGCTGTATAAACTAAATAAATAAAATAATTTTTTAAAAAAGATAAAAGGCTCAAAAGAGAAAAGACTGATGAATATAACTACATTAAAAAATACTTACGTTCATCAAAACAAATAATTAAAGAATAAAAAAAAACCTGTAACTAGAGAGAAAGAATTTAAAATACACATAATGAGAATAAAAACCCATATGATAATATAATTTCTATGGCTCAGTAGAAAAATGAATAAGTAAATAGAAACGTGCATAAGTGAAAACACTAGTGGCTGATAAGCTTATTTTAAAAGGCTTAACTGTTTTGAACTATGGAAAACACAAATTAAAATCCAGTAACATAATTGGTGCCCCTTCTGGCAATAGCATACTAATTTTAGACAAATTCTCCCTGTGAGAATAACTAGACAAGCTCAACAAAATATTTTTTAAAAATATATTTGAAAACATTGACAGGACAATATCAATACAGGAAGAACTTGCAATTCTACAACTGGAGAGAGAGTGAAATCCCAAGGAAGTAGGCCTGAAACCTGAACTATGTTTCTCCTTAATGGAATTTGCTGTTATGAAATGAACAGTTGAGAGTCTTAAATTATTTCTACAGTTTTTCAAAGTCAATGTTCAGCACTCAAACAAAAATAGCAAAACACCCAAAAAGATGAGACTTGACTAATAACCAAGAGAAAAGAATAAATATTAAAAACAGAGCCACAGGTATCCAGATATATTTGTTATCAGACATGGATATTAAAATAATCAGGGTAAATAGGTTAAAACATTAATTAACAACATAGAGAATTCTGGTGGAAAACTAGATATTATACAATGGGATCAAGTGGAAAGTTGATAATTAAAAAAATGTAATAAATGAAGTTAAGTACCCAACCAATGGGCTTAATAGAAGTTAGATACAGGTGAAGAGAGAATTAGGGAAGGGAGAGAGAGAGGTCAGAAGAATGAAGAGGTATTATTTTCCAATGTGATTTTGAGGCTAGCATAACCTTAATACCAAAAGCTGGCAAGGCTATTCCAAGAAAGTAAACCTATAGGCCAACCTTTCCCATGAAAATAGATTTTTAAAATTCTAAGCAAAGTATTAGAATTCTGAATCCAGCAATATTCAAAAAGGATACTATACTACAAAAAAACGAATTTACTCCAGGAATGCATGGTTGGGTTAACATTCAAAATTCAATCAATACAAATCAACATGTCAATAACATGAAGGAAAAAATGCACACAATTATCTCAATCGGTGCAGAAAAGGCACTTAAGAAATTCTACTTGCTTTCATAATAAAATACAGCAAACTATATTTTATAATGAAAGGGAACTTCCTTATTCTGATAAATCAATTTTTGAAACTATACTAATGTCATATTTAAGTGAAATATTGAATTTTACCTCAGATTGATAATAAGACAAATGTGCCTATTATTACCTCTTCTATTTGCCGTTTGTTCTCTCCTCTATGTGTTTGGGAATACTCCTGTATATATATTTTCAAATCAATAAAAAAAGGCCAGACAATTCAACAGAATAAAGTGGGTGAAAGTGTTGAACTGGTACTTTACAAAATATGATATTAAACAACAAATGAATTTTTACAGAGTGCTCACCTTCATTAATCATCAAGTAAATGGAAATTAAAAGCACAATTTGATACACAGCCACCAGAATGGCTGTGGGAGAGCAAACTGTATTATCCCTTTGGATAATTATTTGACTGTATCTACTATAATTGGACTTACATATATCTTAAGACCCAGCAATACCCAACACAACACATGCTTCAAAAGACATGTACATAAACATGGCATTAAACAAACCCTTGAAATAACTCAAATGTTGAAATAATTACAAATAAGTTGGGTATATACATACCCATACAAACTATACAACAATGAACAATGAGTTATTGCTATGCACAACAGAAATGACTCTCACAAATATAACGTGTATAATATGTGTCATATGATACCATTTCATAGCAGCATTGTTCGTAATAGCAAAAATCTGAAGATAATCCTAATATCCATAAACAGGAAGAGGGATATGCTGTGAAGTATTTACATAACAGAAGTCCAGAAATATTGAAAATGGATGAACTAGCATTTCACGCACAAATACATTAAGTGAAAAAAGCGAGGCACAGAAGAACACTAGATAGTATAATAGTAAACTAATACATTGTTTGGAGATATATATATTTATATGGAAAAGGGAATGATAAACCCAAAATTAAAAATGGTAGCTTCCTTTTATAAAATGTAAGCTCCAGGAGTCAGAGCTTTTTGTCTGTTTTTTATTTTACTGTTTTGTATTACCTAGAACAGTGCATGATACATAATAATCATTCAAATGAACGCTTTTGAATAAATAAGTGAGGAGAGAGGGACTGATATGGGGAGTTGCAGTAGACTGGTAAAGGTCAGTTACTTAAGCTGGGCGATGGGTACTTAGGGTATGAGTAATAGTATTTCTTATACTACATATATATGCGAGATACAGTCTTCTGTATTGTAAAATACAATATGCTATAAAATTAAAAATATACTACTTAATTTTCATACTGACAAACAATACTATATAAATATAAAAGATATCCTCACCCCATCCCTCAGGCCCAACGTATTCCTGCCTCTGCCTTGGCCTTCAAGGGAGATAGGAACATTGAGTAGAGGGTAGTCACAGGAAGAGTCTCAGGGAGTTTGGTTGACCCCATATTTTAGGTAAAAAAAAATTACATATATATCAAAAATCATGTAAGAATAAAAATAATGTAAAAATGTTTACATTATGATTTCAAATCAGAATGTCTGTGTTGGTATGTCCTGCTTTGTGCCTGAGTGAGAACTGAGGAGTGAAGAAGAAGGAGAGAGAGGTGGGTCCACTTGGGGGGATTTGAGGTCATGGATGACTCGTAAGAGGAGCAGTATTTACTTCTTATTCTTTCCCTTTCTTTAACTCCAAAGAGAATTTTTACAATATATGCAAAAGTCTCTTTTAGATGAGTCAGTACAAAACACCTATGCCAGCGTGTCCCCAAAATACTGTCTTAGAAAAGGGGAAAATTGCCCAACCTAACCACATGCAATAGTCTGCCAAAAACACCATGAAAATCAACTGGAAATCAGTCCTGTTCTTTAGTTTCTCTTACAATTTTTCTTCTTTCAAAAACATGCCATCTGTTTAAACAACTTGGAGGGTAAATGTTCTTATTAGCGTGCCTTTTTCCACAGGGCATTTTAGTTCATTCCAGCAAGTTCTGGCCGAGTGCTCACGATGTGCCTAGCACCTTATGGATGTGTGGAAAGCAATAGGTTCTAGTTCAAAAACAGCTCAAACACAGGGCAAAACCTCTACTCCACCACAACCCACTTCATCAGTCAAGAAATCAGGTAATTTCACTCCTTGCCATGTTATCTAGAAATCTACTTTGGCATTACTGAATGTCATACATGTTATCTTAAGAACTTTGTTTTTGTTAGGATACCTTAAAGATATTACGAAGATGAGTTACCAACTTCAGTATGATATTCTACAATAAGTACATGTAGTCTTCAAAGAACTGCTATCAAAATATGTAAAAATGTCTACAAACCAGTAGGAATAACACAAAGAATCCAAGAGAAAAATGGGCAGAAAACAGGAGCAAACATCTCACAGGGGAGAAAACACATATGTACAATAGATGCATAAAGAAATGTTCAGTATTATTAGTGATCAGGAAAATACAAATCAAGATCACGTGAGATCCATTTTCCTGGTAGCTGAGCGGCCAAACAAAAACCTGGTGACAACCCAGGTGCCCACCAATGGGTGAGTGGATGCTTAAACTGTGATATAGTTATCAGTGGACTACAGCAGTCAAACCGAGTGAACTACAACAGCACATAATAATACAGAGGACCCTCAGCAACATTATATTAAGTAGAGAAAGCCCCAAATATCGCTTAAGTGTGATATGCTTTTTATAAAGTTAAAAACAACTAACATAAGAAAATAAGGTTTGGAATGGAAAGTACGGTAGTTATAGTTAATAGTGCTGCATTACAAATTTGAAAGTTGCTAGAGAGTAGATTTTAAAAATTCTTATCACGAGAAAAATATTTGCAACTATGTATACTGATGGATGTTAACTAAACTTATTGTGGTGATTATTTTTGCAATATATACAAGTATTAAGTCATTATGTTGTACACCGGAAACTAATATAGTGTTATATGTCAATTATATCTCAATAAGAAAAGGAAATACACTCTTCCACTCTGTTGTGATATGCAATTGCATGTATCTAACTAAAAAGGAAAGTAGAATATATTTAAAAATTGAATTATTAAATACCTTTCATAATATTAAAAAAAAATAAAGTTTAGAAATAGAGAGCCAAGTGAAGAAAGTGAGAGAATGGTGATCACAGTATGTTGGGTCAGGTACAATGATGCAGAAGAACAGAACCCATGTACCATATGGCTAGAAGTTGCCTATTATGACGATCTTAGCTTCTGTTTTGCACATTGAATTTAGGGATGCTTCTTAAGGTATAAAATAACTAGCAAAATAAATATAAATGGGTCATGAAAGGACCAATGATGACTGTGCCATAGAATAAAGATTATAGTTAATTAAAAAAATTTTTTTATAGTTAATTTAATCCTGTGCATCTGAGGTTCATGATAAAGAAAACAAGCTACTTGTTATAAAGAGAATATAAACATTAAAAAATGTAGGATAGTTTTTAAAAGTTTAAAAGAGAGCATCTGTGTACTGCTTCAAATCATCCTCTGTACCACAAGTGCTCCATACGGTATGACTTACAACTGTGAACAAGAGACAGTTTCTGCTTGCAAGGAACTCATGGTTGGTAGAGAAGGTAAACAAGTGAGTAGTTATAATAGAGTTAACTAAGTGATGGGATCATCATAAAGAAGTAAAAAGACACAGAGCAGGAGGTACGACACAAGCCTGGGCATGGAGGGAGTCATCTTAAGAAGGTATGAAATCTAACTGTGGACTTGAAAGTACAGGATATTTTAGGCCCTTTCAAGGCCCTCCATGGGAAGGAGAGAGATGGGGCTTGGGAAGTCAACAGGGGCCTCATCACGAAGGGCCTTGTGAGCTAAACAGTGGACTTGGGGCCTTATCTCAAGAGCCACAGGAAGTCATCAAAGAGTTTGAGAAGTCACACGATGAGGTTTCTGGCTTCAGAAACAGCAGGATCAGAGGCAGAAAGCCTCAGTTAGATTACAAAGATTGATGCAGTTATCCAGGTGGGCCATGGTGGTAACTGGAAGTAATGGCAGGATAGAGAGAAGTAGGCAGATTAGGTAGGGAGTTACTGTGGAGGGAGACTAAGAGGACTCAGAAATTTATTGGATATAGGGACCAAATAAGAGAGGCAAGTCAATAATGATTCCGACTTTAGGTAGCTGGGGAGGTGGTGGTGCCAGATGCCAAGAATTGAGAAAATGGGAGAAAGCACAGGTATCTTCTTATACAGTGCATCTCATTTGGGTCAGAATTGGTTCACAGTGTCTCACAAGCCTCTTCATATAAAGCTGGCATTTTCTCAGGAAAGCATGGCTCACAAACACGAAAATCCTCTTCTTGTTTCCACACACCTGGACAGAGTTGTTAAAGATGGAGTATCGGGCTTCCCTGGTGGCGCAGTGGTTGAGAGTCTGCCTGCGGATGCAGGGGACACAGGTTCGTGCCCTGGTCTGGGAAGATCCCACATGCCGCGGAGCGGCTGGGCCCGTGAGCCATGGCCGCTGAGCCTGCGCGTCTGCAGCCTGTGCTCCGCAACGGGAGAGGCCGCAACAGTGAGAGGCCCGCGTATCGCAAAAAAAAAAAAAAAAAGAAAAAAAGATGCAGTATCATGGGAAGAATGTTCAAATAAAAGTTTCCAAATCCATGACCTAACATTACAAAAGCTGCTTCACTTTATTTTCTAAGTCATTCCTGGGTTCATTACTTGTGTGGCTAACTATTGGTGTCACTGACCCCCAATTATAAAATGAGGTCAGAGTTCCTCTGTGATTATTTTCCTTCTTTTTAAAAGCAAGATAAAGACCTTAGCATGGCTCCACTGGGCAGCACCTAATAATAAAGTATTTTGCTTCAGGCACATCATAAAGCAATTGCACGTATTCCTTCCTTTTCATATGGTGGGTCATAAACATGTAATGTAAGCAACATTAATTTTCTAGAGAATGACTGCCAAGATTAAATTTTCTGATCAGTAATAAACAGGAATGCATGGACCTATATCTATGTAAAGAGTTCTGTGACATGGCCAGTACTATGGTCATTTTATAGCTACTTCCCTCAGAAACCTTTAAAGCAAAATGGCCATGGAGTGACGCATTGCCAGGCTGTAAGAAATGTTGGCCCATTACCACCAGATCAGTCCCTGAAGGGTTACTGTTAATATTTGGCCTCAGGGAGAGAGGAGTCAATAAAAATCCACATGTAGGGTACTTTTTATACTCATGTGCAAGCAAAGGGAAGGCTAAGGGAAGTAGAAATCATTTACATAGCACATAAGAAGGATCACTAATATTAGTTACCGATTCTCATACTGCAACTGTGTGCGTTTATGTGAACGGTAATATCGCAAAGCAGTTAGCAGAATGCAATTTGGTGTCGCAGAGATTAAAGTCAAACTCTGGCTTTGTCATTTAAGAAGCAATGTGACTTTGAATAAATTATTTAAATTCTCTAAGTCTTAGTTTCTTTATTGATACAAAGGACAATATACCATTTCCTTGGGTTTAATGAGTTAACACATGCAAAGAATTTAAACTGGTATCTGACATATCTCTAAGCATTCAAAACAATGGACATAATGTAAGTAAAGCAACATAAATGTATGGTAATATACATCAGGCTAAAGTCTGATATTAAACCTAGATGCCTAGTATAACTAAAACACTGTAAAATACTAAATTTGTGGATAGTTGAGTTTTTAACATGGTTTGCAGGAAACATAATAATATCATATTCCATTGACTCTATGATGTGCATTTTTAAATACTTAAATGAGAGGCATTAACTTTGCCTGCAAATATATATCAAAACTTCTGGAAAGGATGACAGCAGCTTGGAAGAAAATTCCAGACCCAATAATGGAACATTCTTTTCAGAAATGCTACATCATCAATATTCTCCTTGACATGGAGGATGACATTGTAGAATGTCCCTAACGACCCTCATCTGCAAAATGATTCAGAAGAACCAGACTCTTAATGGGAAGTTCCAGAAAATACCTCCTCCCATTTGTTTTGTTTATGCTTTCTGTGTTATACATGCACAACAGTAATGTTTGATAAAAAGGCATGTCTAGGGCTTCCCTGGTGGCCAATGCAGGGGACAAGGGTTTGAGCCCTGGTCCGGGAAGATCCCACATGCTGTGGAGCAACTAAGCCTGTGCACCGCAACTACTGAGCCTGTGCGCCACAACTACTGAAGTCCACGCGCCTAGAGCCCATGCTCCGCAACAAGAGGAGCCACCGCAATGAGAAGCCCGCGCACCGCAACGAAGAGTAGCCCCTGTTCGCCACAACTAGAGAAAGCCCACGTGGCAACGAAGACCCAATGCAGCCAAAAATAATAAATAAATAAAAATAAATTTAAAAAACACATATGTCTAACTAGGTCTGTTTATTAAATAGAGCACTTTCAAAGCATTATAAAATAAAAAATCTAGTGCTAAAGTGCTGTGTGATAGTTTAACTGTCAGTCTTTGTCATACTGGCTCATAAATAATGGAACACCTCACAACTGATGACAACTTAGCTTTACTGAAATATGGTAAACAAAGTACAAACAGTCAAAAGAATTTAGAAAAGTCACAAAACTGAGGTGCTAAGGGAACATTTATCTGGGTTCAAATCTTAGCTCCTCTGTTTCCAGTTATGTTAACTTTCGACAAATGACCATCCCTCCAAGCCATTGTAACTGGCAATTTTACATAAGTCATTAGGTAAATTGTGTGGATTAAATGAAAGAATATAGAGGAAATGTTTAACACTGTACTGTGCAAATACTTCCAGATTGCAAGAGATGACTGATATTGTTACTATAATAATTAATAATCTACTGCTTTAAAATATGAAAATACTTCAGATATGTGTCACAGCTTATAACAGAAAGCTATGTTATGTCTGTCAATCATCCCCGTATAAGACAAAAATACCCATGTAAATATATTAACCTAAGTTATCAATTGTTTCTATATTTTAATTTAAGGGTAATAGGAGAATGAATGAATGGATTTGAAAGGTACATTGACAGTGGTCTGAATTAAAATGTCATTTAAGTTCCCTACTCAAAAATTTATTTTGGGGAAGTCGAGGGCACTACAAAGACAGGTGGCCACTTTCAAGCTGAAACTGATAAACAGGAAGAGAAAGTGATTGCTGATGAAAAAAGTCAGGCCATGTGTACTAGGAATACAAGGACTGAAGACATCACTGTCAGTAACTTAAGTTTCAAACATAAGACTTAAACTGGGAGACTTACAGACAGATACACTAACCTTACAGCTGAACCATTATATGTATGGACAATTATGAAGAATGTTCTAGGGTGCATAGTGGGAGGTGAATGAGATGACAGCGTGTCATAGACAACATATGCCTTCCTGATGATCTTCCCTCATTGATTCTCAAAGTTAAGATTCCTTTGAAAGAAAAACTGTGGTTTGCTGGTGTATCCAGTGATTTTATTATGATGCTACTTAAATGCTTACATATAGACCTAGATACAAGCAGATGTAAAGTTAAGTGGAATCAGAGGACAAAATAAAAGCCAAGCCAAGCCAATACAATTAAAACTGATTGCATTTGTTAAATGGAATTGCTGATGCTGCTTTGCTGGAGCCCAGTAACTGCTTGTGACACAAGTATGGAATTGACCGAACAAAGATTCCTTTGAGTTCAGCCCTCCTCAAACATCAAGTTGGGGCTGATGAGCCATTTTCCTGTCACTTTCCTCTATTTGAACTACTTTACCCCTCACTTGACATGCATATATTAAGTCTGCCTCTCTTCTCCTCTATTCTCTAATAAATACATGGTTCCAATGTATCATAAACCCAACTGCAAAGAAGGACACCGTCGTAGTTATCTTTTGCTTTTTAACAAACATCACAAAACTCAGTGGCTCAGAACAGCATCATCACTTCTCTCTCATGGTTTCTTTGGGTCAGGAACCCACCAGGGGTTCAGCTGGGTAGTTCTGGCTTGTGGAGGGGGCGGTCTTTCAGGAGGCTGTACTCAGATGGTGGCTGAGGCTGGAAGTCTTTATCACTCGCATGCCCAGTAGCTGCGCTGGGAAGACTTGAACAGCTGGGGTTCCTCTACCAGCATCTATGAAATCTCTTCATTGGGTCTGTGGCGTGACAGCTTTAGGAAAGCAACATTTCTTAAATGGTGTCTCACTTTCTTCCCAGGTACATGCCCCAAGACAGAGAGCCAGGTGGAAGCCATATTGCCTTTTCCAGCCTCGCCTTGGGAGTCATGCAAGATCACCTTACCTCATTCTTCTCATTAGAAGCAAGTCACTAAGTCTTGTCTGCATCCAAGGGAAGGAAAATCAGAATCCTCTTTTGGAAGGGGCGAGTATGAGAGAACTTGCAATCTATTTGAAAACCTTCAGATATTGACGTCATGTGGCCATATTTCATTTAAAAATGTTCATCTGCACGATTCAGTGTATGCTTTCATCTCTTTACACATCTCACAGGGAACTCACAGAACCCCAAGAGAAGGGAAGGCATCCCTCACTGGTCTGTGGATGCCCCAGTTTGAGGAAAATTCACTTATGCTCCAATTACAATACATGAAATGGAGGTTTCCTTAAATTATGGGGTAGGAGAGAATGGACTTCAAAAAATAGAGGGAAGAAAAGAATAGTCTTGGGAGAATTTTTTACTAGATTACATGTTAAGTCAAGAGATGTATAATTTACCTGAAGTAATGAAATCAATTTTATTTTAAAGTTCGCTTTGGATTTGATATGAGATGCCCAAAATAGACCTATCCAGGATTAAGTAATCTTTAAAAATGGCTCTCAAAAAACCAATGCTCCTTATGCTATACTAACGCAAGCACTCTGTTAAGGACTTCAATCATTAACCAAACATATGATAGTAACAAGACAGATTTCTGAATCCTTTGAGACCCCATCAAATGTCCTTTATAAGGTTCAATCTGTTCTTTTTTGATAGAGTTTTGGTTCACTCGCTTATTTTGATTTTATTACCCCAAAGATTAATGAATAATAATGAATGCTTCTAAAATACTATATTAATTACATGCATCTGCATTTACAAGCTCTCCTCTTAAAAATAGAACATGGTTTATTAAAACAATAAAATAATTTACCCCCTCCCCCAAAAAATAAATAGGAAGAGAAGAGAAGACAAACTGGAAAGCATTTTGCGAATTGGTGAAGCTGAAAAACTTGATGTATGCAAGGATGATTTTATTTATTTTTAACTTTCTTTCCCACATATTCTAATGGTGGTTAAGATGCCCCATCCAAAAAGGGAACCCTCCTACACTGTTGGTGGGAATGTAGGTTGGTACAGCCATTATGGAAAACAGTATGGAGGTTGCTTAGAAAACTAAAAATAGAGTTACCATATGATCCAGCAATCCCACTCCTGGGCATATGTCCAGACAGAACTCTAATCCAAAAAGATACACGCACCCCTATGTTCATAGCAGCACTCACTATTTATAATAGCCAAGACATAGAAACAACCTAAATATCCATCAGCAGATGAATGGATAAAGAAGATGTGGTACATATATACAATGGAATATTACTCAGGCACAAAAAGAACAAAATAATGCCATTTGCAGAAACATGGATGCAACTGAGATTATCATACTAGGTGAAGCAAGTCAAAAAGAGAAAGACAAATACCATATGATATCACTTATATGTGGCATCTAAAATATGACACAAACGAACCTTTTTATGAAATAGAAATATACTCATGGACATAGAGAACAGACTTGTAGTTGCCAAGGGGGAGGGGTCTGGGGTGGGATGGAGTGGGAGGCTGGGGTCAGCAGATATAAGTATTATACAGAGCATGGATAAACATCAAGGTCCTACTGTACAGCACAGAGAACTATATTCAGTATCCTATGATAAACCATAATGGAAAAGAATATTAAAAAAAGAATGTGTATATATATATATATATATATATATATATATATATATGTATAACTGAACCACTTTGCTGTACAGCACAAATTAATACAACATTGTAAATCCACTATACTTCAATAAAAAAAGGTACCCTCCATAAATAGCTAGGACTTGGTGTCAAGATCCTGCAGTGTTCATTCATTATTCAGTAAATATTCACTGTTACACATAACATCCTTCTAGGTCCTGGGGATCTGTAAGAGTAATAATGCAATCTCAGTCCCCATGGGTTTTATGGGTCTAATGGGGAAGACAGGCATTAAGCAAATAAGTTTAAATGTAATAAATGCTACAACAAGGAAATCCTAAGGTGCGAGGGGAATGCTGACTTAGTCCTGGGGGAGAGGCTGGAATGGGGAATGACATGTAAGCAAACATCCAGAGAATGAGAAGGAGATCACCAGATGTAAAGGAAAGAGATGGGGAGCTTTCTGTTTTTTTCTATATTTGCTATCAGCCCCTGTAATATCTCTTGCTTCAAACATTATACAAAGAAGTTGTGCCTACCACGGAAACAGATTTCTGGGAAGGTGCAACAGGGGCATGGATATTGCAATGGCCTGAGTGAGTCCTCTGCAAACCACCATCTCATGGGCGCAGGCCGCTGGGACCTAAACGGTTTTCAGGCTGGTTAGCAGCGCACCATCAGTTGACTCTAGCTGGGCATTCTGTGCCTCAGAGCCTCCCTTCCACTAACAATTCCTTTCTCCATCTCTGCTGCTGCTGAGAAGAGTGAGAAAGAACAATTTACCTCCCACTGACTTCAAAAGGAGCCTGGGCCTGCCGTCTGCGCAGCTGGCAAGGGCTGCTTTCCCGGTATTTCCCATTTGTTGTCAGTGGGGCTGCTGTGGCTTGAGGAATGCCTCTGCCGTTCCCAAAAGAAACAAGGAAAGTGAGAGAGGGGGCAAGACTCCTCTTGCCTCTGACAGTTCAGGTGCCCTGAACTCCTCACCTCTATGGGCAAGACACCTGGAAGGGCATGAAAAGACCTCTACAGAGTGCCCAGATGCTGGGGCTGAGCTTTCTCCTTTCTGGACCCCTCATGCTGTCTTGGGCACGCTTGGCACGATTAGCTGTCGTCTATCTCGTATTTGAGATAGCAGTGTTACCCCAAATGACTGAGATGTGGCCTGCAACTCACCCAAGAAGTTCCCGTTATCTGGAGGAATAACGGTCTGTGTGCTGGCTTCTGTGCTCACGAAGGGCTCGTGTTAAAGCTACTTAACGGACGGCGGGAACTGACTAATGAGGATGGAAGCCGGCCACAGAGACAGACATTAGCCCTTTAATTTCTGAATTGTGGGGAGGTCCAGGAATCCTGAGGGGAGAGGGAAATAGCCTCAGGACAGTACAACTTGCTAACTGGTCTGGACATATTTTAGAATTTTAACAATAGGTGCCTGGTGACTAGGCAGGTAACTGGATATTTGGTGCAGCGTGTGTAAGTCCTCAAAGGACAGGTGTGCACTGCAACAGGACTGGGGCATCAGGGCTAGATTTCAGGGCCCGGTTCTTTAACCTGCTATGTGACTTTCGGGAACTGGCTTATCCCCTTCAACCTGTTTTTCTATCGCGCTACATCATAGCTTCCTTCCGATCCTAACATTGGTTTTCACTATTTCTAAAGCCATGATCCTGCCACTGTTTTTATTCTTTAACACAAAATATGGTGTAATTGAAAGCCTGGGTCCTGCTACTTGGGTCTGAATCTTGCTCAGTGATCCTGGGCAGGTTCTGTAAGTTTTCTCGGTCCCATTTCTTCAAATGTAGAAAGGGGAGTATTATCAATCACACGGGGCTGTAGTAGATGAGGGTTACAAGGGATAATGCAAGAAAAGAACTTAGAACTATGCTTGGTACGGAAGCACGCAAGAGACGTTACTTTTTATTATATTAATGGCCAGAGTTGGGTGAAGAGCTACAGAGCATTTCTCTTCATCCTTCAAACCCATCCACGAATTGCAAGGTTATTTTTCAAGTACAGGCTGCCTTCCTCTTCAGCTGTACTTCTAGTGTTAATGGCACATTGAGTGTGAGGGGGAGAGGGGACATGGGCCATGTCTTCAGAACGTGTTGCAGGCATGGCCAAGGGCCTAGTCTCTGATGTCTCAATCTGTTCAGGAGGACTCTGCCACTGTCAACTTTTGCTAAGCCACGAAAACACTTAGAGTTTATGTGAAATGAGATGTTCAACAAAGGAGAATTCTTCCTTTTGTTGGGATGCGCAAGCGGTATTTCAAGGACTCTTCATTTCAGATGGTGTCTTTTTCCATGTGGAGGTGTGATTAGGCGGAGGGAAGTGGTGGAGGCTCTGGACGGTATATCTCCCGGTTAGGATTTTCCTACTAAATTCTAATCTGAAGGACATGGACATAGGAAAGTGCACTAAAGACTCAGAATTTCAGTACAAGAGTACTGATAATAAAGTTCCCATCTCCCAAATGGATACAGTCATAAATTATAATTCGTTATAAGATGGTTGAAATCTGGGGAATTTAGAGCCCGTTTCACTGAAGGGTCCAGGAAATGTGTTGACTTCAAGCTTGGCTAGTTCAAATTGCTCAAATATTTTCACTGAGACTTGTTCTCTCTCCATCTTTCAGCTCAGTTTTCCTCTATTCCGGCTTTAGTTTCAATGAGTATTTTCCCCAGTGGTGGCTACTATGTCTACTAGTACCTCTAGGCTTGCATTTTACCAATTTCGAACGCCAGCAGATAAACAACACTTCTTTTCCAATCATGCCAGCAAAATCCCAGGTGGGATTCTCAGGGGTCCATCTTGACTCCCAATTCACTGAGGCCAAGGGAAACAGCGCTCTGACTGACTGGGTCCAGGCCACAGACCATTTCCTCAAGCCAAGAGGAAATATTCAACTCAAACTTCACACACTAAGAATAAGTGGAAGGCTGGTTGCCCCAAAGAAGAATGGAGTGTTGTTCCCAAAAGAAGGCAGCCAAAAATCCCTACAGATCCCATTCCAAACAAGGATTTAGAATGCAGAAAGCCATCCACACACATGTGCCTATAGACGTTTATCTGGAAACTGTAGTGAAATAGCTGGAAAAAATCAGGTGTTCATTTTGATGAATCGTTTTGCTGTTTCCCTTTCTTCAGCCAAGTCCTGGAGGTTCACTCATCCAGCAAAGTCTCACCTCTGTAGAGCCTTCACCCTGTGCCTGGCGCTGAGTAGGAAGCTGAGGACCAGGAAAGAGGAGGACGTTCTGGCTGGGAGTGAGAACTTGCCACACACCTGTATTGCTCTCCAGCATGGATTTCTATACCTATCATTCTTCTCAAGTAACCATGGATCTGCTTCTCTCCCTTTGAATGCTGAGGGCTCCGTCTCCAAGTTCCTTTGCTGGAAGGCATATTATGAAATGGGATGTCCTGCCAGAGACACACATAAGAAATCTGAACTGCATGGCCTCACATAAACCCCATTAGGTCTCAGTCAAGGGCTCCGTTCCCCTGCAACAGGTGTAAGGACAAAAGGCCTATTGTCCTTAGGAGACTATAGGATAAATAGAAAGAATATGTCCTTGCTAGTTAATCTGCTGGTGATAAAGAGTATTGTTTTATCTCCTGCCATCTCCACAGTTCCATGGGATGAGAACTATTGTGACACAAAGTCCCCTTTGTCTTTCCAATCCAATGAGATGTTTAAACTGACCTTTCATATATCCCTCCGTCACAATCTGAGCACTGAGTTGGTATTATGCGCTGAGGGGATTATTCTTATTCTCCAAAAGGCACTATCATCTACAGAGATGCTATGATGCTGAAAAACAGTGTGATTTTCTTCTGCTTAAAAAAATAGGCTTTTTTTTTTTAAAAAAAAAAGCGGTTTTAAGTTTATAGAAAAAAATGAATCCAAAGTAGAATTCCCATCTACTCCCTCGCCCTGCCCCCTCCAATCCAGTTTCCCTTGTTATTCACACCTTGCATCAGTGGGTTAGTGTAGTATATTGGCTATAATTGATGAGCCAATATTACAACATTATCATTGACGAAAATCCATAGTTTACATTAGGGTTTTCTCTTTACAATGTATATTCAATGGGTTTTCACACATAATGACTTGTATCTGCCATTACAGTATCAGAGAACCATTTCATTGCCCTAAAAATGCTCTGTGCTCTGACTATTCAACCCTCTCTCCTCCCCAATCCCAATTGATCAACCACGGATCTCTTTACTGTCTCCATACTTTCTTCTTTTCCAGAATGTCGTATAGTGGGAATCATTCAGTAGGTGGCCTTTTCATATTGGTCTGTTTCACTTAGCGATCTGCACTGAAGTTTCCTCCATGTCTTTTTGTGGCTTGAGAGCTCATTTCTTTTTGTTGCTAAATAGTTTCTGCTTAATATTTAAAGCTTTCAGCCTACGAGAAGAATAAAATTGTCCCCACCTCTCACTTCCTCCTTCACTGGCATTTTTGTAAACCTAAGAGATTACTGGTGCTCACCAAAGTTTTTAAAAGTGGGCTTACTCTATGTGTTATTTGAAAGAATTAAGTATTAAAGAACAATTTCAAGTACCTTTTTTAAGACTGGAGGAATGAAGAGCAAATTCTAATACTTCAATCCCAGCCAAACTAGAGAAGGTCTATTTAGGCTGCAGACAACACTGGTGTTCTTGCCATCTTTACCCAGAACAATTTATATCTCTGAGATTAGTGTTTTTCTGAAAAGAAATGATTTCCTGACTTTTTTTTTCTAGCAGCATCGGATGGAGGTCCCGCTCACCTGATTACTGATAACATTCGTTTTTAATACATGAACAAAGCACTTCTCTTCTTTATTTCCTCAACAGAATCCACTTTGTTCATAAGAACAGCAGTAGAGGAGGAGTTCCCATTCACTAATCTGCTGTCTGATAGTCATAAAATGCACAGGCTTTAGAATTCGAGGGAGTGAGGTGAGCATCCCCACTCTGCCCCTTGACTAGCTGTGTGTCTGTCTTTTTTTTTGCAGTATGAGGGCCTCTCACTGTTGTGGCCCCTCCCGTTGCGGAGCACAGGCTCCGGACGCGCAGGCTCAGCGGCCATGGCTCACGGGCCCAGCCACTCCGTGGCATGTGGGATCCTCCCGGACCGGGCCACGAACCCGCGTCCCCTGCATCGGCAGGCAGACCCTCAACCACTGCGCCACCAGGGAAGCCCTAGCTGTGTGTCTTTTAACAAGTCATTTCTCCTCTCTCTGCCCCAGTTTTTTCTTTCATAAACCGCAGCGAATAATAGGCTCTTTCTTGTAAGACTGTCCTGGATATGGAAGGAGATAATCCACGGAGAACGTCAAGCACAGTTTCAACAACAAAAAACTTCCTCAAACATCAGCCAAGCCACATCAGGCAACTGGCCTGTGTACAAAGGAAATGCTGAGTACAGAGTAGATGCTCACGAAATCATTTATAATTGATCAAGGGGGCAAAGGGAGGGTAACCCTATCTCATGTGGATTCTCAGAGAACACAGTGGAGGAAGCCAACTTAATTGGGATTGAGCGTGATGGAGCAGATTAGGTACCCTGTGCAATCTTATGGAACCAAGAACATGACTCCTACTGCCTTTTGGCTCTACCCCTGCTGAGAGACAGGACCACTGCTAATAGCTCACATCCTTCTCTTCTCTCTGAAAGCCCACTTCCTGAGCAAGCGCCATGCTTTGGAAAGGTGATTAGCAAGCAAACCCAGTTCCCAGGTTTAACGGACAATTTCTTCAGAGTGAAACTGAAGGGTATAGCATCATTCTCTGTCTCTCCTCTCCTCACCCCTTCCCCACCCCTCAAGTAACTTATCTTCTAGTTATTCAGATCCCAATGGTGCAAGAAATCTCAACCCCACACAACACAAAAGCTAACTACATATATACTGTGGGTATCCTTTTTTAATCCTACTTTTGCTTTTTAACTACTTTCATTTTGCAGACAAAGACTCCCTTGCCAAAGGCAGGATAAATAAACTCAGACACATCCTGTCTCTTTTACATCTTTGTTTATCCATAAACTGTCAAAGATACAGATGAAAATCCACTGAAGCATGCACGAAGCAGTTAGACAAAGGCCAAAGGAGACTGGAGCATAAAAGCTTGATGTTAGAGAAGATATTATCTAAAATGATACCAAGTGGCTCTGTGTGATGACATGAAAAAAAATTAAAGATACCCACAAAAGATGACCAACTAATACAGTTAAGAATGGACTCAATTGTGCGAGAAAGTAATAAGGAAAAAAAGGCAATGTGAGAAAGTATCTGTATAGTTAGTGGGAAAGTGATAAAGCTTCGGGGTTAAGAGCATAAACTCCGGAATGAGAGTAGATTTGAAACCTGCCTCTGCATTTACGTTTTACCTTTAACTGTGTGACATTTAACTACTCCAAACCTCACTTTCCTCATGTGTAGATGGGAAAAATTAGTATCTACCTCAGAGGATTATTTTTTGAAGACTGGCTGAGATAGAATATAAAAGTGCTTGATAATGCTTGGCTCAGACAGACTTCCAATAAGAGTTAGCTGTTATTTTTAGTATGTTAATAAGGACTATGAATCAAAGGGCGCAGAGCATGCAGTATGGTCCCATTTTGCTGCCATAAAACCTTTTATTCCAGGGTATCCTGAGAAGTTTATGCTCTGCATAAAACAATTTGGGAAATGCTGCCTTAAATAAGTAAAACCTAAGACTTGGGTTGGGTGGGTGGGGAGATGGGATGTATGTCTTAAATATCCTCATTAGAAACTGAAGAGTTTTAAAGTAGTGCTTATAGTTATTTCTGTAGCATTTTGCGCATCAGGTTGGGCGTCAGGAACGTCTCCTCTGTGCTATTTTCGCTTCTGCGAAAGATCAGATTCCATTTCCGTCATGCCTACTAACAGTAGCTTTTCTGGGACCCAACAAAAAACAAGGACTGCCTGCTCAAACTGGTTGCAAGCTTTGCAAAGCAAAGTTTTTCTCTTTTGACCTCTACGTGGACAGCAGGCCTGTGTCTACCCTATCCTGCTCCTGGGTTAGCATTTCCCCTTGTGTCCTATGAACACAGAAGCATCACCTCCTTAGGGAGCCTGGAAGAAGCATCTGGAGCCTCTCTGGAGAAGAATAAACTGTATGCAAGGTTATGGATATTTTATGATCTGTAAGAGACGGACAATCCAAGGTGCACGCTTGCAGCTTGATTTTTTTTTTCTTTTTTTAACGCAAGGAAGCACAGCAGTGAAATTCATTTTCCACAACTCCCCAAGCGGTTTTGCAATAAATCTGTGAATTTAATCAGCCTCCTCTGTTGAGGCAATCTTTCCTAATTGGACACTTGTGGGGGACAATAGACATGATGACAAAAAGACTTCATCTCTGGAAAGGAGGCCAGAGTCTCAGCAATGACATCGATAATAAAGCTCCCATCCCCTGCAGAAATGGAGAACGGGCCTCCCATGCCACCCCTGATACCAGGCTCACCTGGTCTCAGGTCATATTCGTCTTTTAGACCATTGTCTCTTTCTCCTCCTTCCTGGCGCCAACAAGAAAATGAAAATTCCGAAATGAAAAGTGAGCCTCTCCAGCACCACATCGGCCAGTAACTAAGTGGACTTACTAAACCGATTTCTAGAAGTTTCCCAGAAGATTGCAATAGAGTAATGGGGAATTGCAGGAGAACTGAAAACAAAGCTAAAACGTAGAATCTGAACAACATGATCTTGTTTCCTTTCTCTTTCTATGACTGGGGATTCCGACTCCTCTCTGTGAATCCTGGCAGTAACGGTGGGGTTTGGGAGGGCCCCGGGGTAGGAGTGTCATACACAAAGCTGTTGGCTATCCACTGGCAAAGCAACCTAGTGTAAAAAAAAAAAAAAGAAAAAAAGAAAAAGCAGGGATGTGGTGCTAGATGTCTCATGTTCCCTAATTATTGGACAAATGTGACCTCCAGATTTAGCTGGTATCTGTCCTGGTAGGTCAGGAGTTGAGAGAGAGCCATCCCAGCCACGGAGGCAGGACTTTCAGAGCTGTTCCCCCCATCTGAAGGGACTGGAGAGGAACGGCAGGTGCAACCTATGTTCCTCCATGCTGGAAAATGAGACAAGCAAAGCATGGTAATGAATTAGAAGCGGAGGAGAGGGAAGAATTTCACAAGGATGTCATCTGTCCCAGTCCATCCAGCTGAGCCTGCCATTCCGGCACCCTTTTCATTCTCTGCATCTGAAAGCATCTTGACGTGTCCCCCCTCCCCGTCCCTCCACTCCTCAGGGCCATTGGCGGTCAACAGAGCATGTTGGAGATAAACACAGGAACTCACCTCTGGTCAGCAGCCACAGGACCAAAATGGGAGGATGAGCTCTGAAAAGTGCCATCTTCCCAGTGAATTGGTCACAAACTCAAAAGAGCCAGCGTGTTTCAGCTCCTGTAGCCGCAGGCCCTCACTGGCTAGTGAATAGGGGCACCGATGGGGCAGAAACGCAATAAAATCCCAGGTGCCTTCATTTCAGTCCTGAGTTGTGGTTTCTCTTTTTCCTCCCACTGGCCAGCTTCAGCATGAATTGCTCCCAAAACCAACAGTAAAATTTAATCACCACTCCTTGCAGGAAAAGAAGAAATCCTCATCCCTTCCGGGAATTTTCTTTTGGTGTAAGTCTTGCAGGCTTTGGCACGCCTCTCATGTACACACACGCCGTAGGGGTTTCCAGATGACTTCTCTGTAGAACAGGGCTCTCGACAAAGAGTGGTCCTCGGACAAGGAGGATCAGCATCACCTGAGAACTCAGCAGAAATGCAAATTCTTGGTCTCACCCAGTCCTACTGAATCTGAAGCTCTGGGAATTGGGCCCAGCAATCTGTGGTTTAACAAGCCTTCAGATGATTCCAATGCACACTTAATTTTGAGAACCACCAATACAGGCTGATCATTTCTCCAGAATTCCTCTTTTTTTTTTTTTTTTTTTCTGATTTTTGCGGTACGTGGGCCTCTCACTGTTGTGGCCTCTCCCGTTGCGGAGCATAGGCTCCGGATGCGCAGGTTCAGTGGCCATGGCTCACGGGCCCAGCCGCTCCGCGGCATGTGGGATCTTCCCGGACCGGGGCACGAACCTGTGTCCCCTGCATCGGCAGGCGGACTCTCAACCACTGCGCCACCAGGGAAGCCCCGTCAGAATTCCTCATATTTTTATACCTGTGTCTTTGGTCCTCCTGTTCCCTCCATTTGGCATGCTTCTTTCTTTCCAGCTTGGGAGGCTCCTAGTCACTCTTTAAAGCGCTCCGAAACATACCCTCTCCTATGTGTAAACCTCCCCTGACACCATCTTCTCCACCGAAGCAGGATCAACTGCCTTATTAGTGTTCTGACAACACTTCAGGCAACCACTAATATATTATATTACAATCATCCTATATGTGTTTTCCATAGCAGGCTGAGAGGTCAGAAAAATGTCTAATTCAGCAAATATTTTACACAAAGTATCACAGGACTATCACTGTGTTAGCTCTGGTGATGCCAACAGAAAATAATAAAAATGTTCATTAAAAGTGGGACACTGCCTCATTTACACAACTCATTGTTGCATGCCAAATGAGACCGCAAATCCCAGGCTTAAAGTCTCACCTCTGAAACGTGCTAACTGTGTAACCATGGGCAAATTATTTAACATCTTTAAATCTCATTCACTGTAAGGAAACGCCGGTAGTGTTTATGGGATGAATAAACCCACACGCTTTAGCGGATTAAACCCAAATAACCCAATCTAGGGGCTAAGTCTATAGATTCAGCAGCTACTTTATTTCTCGAGGCACAGAAATAAAGTATATCTGTATCTTATACCTGTAGGAGACAGAAGGGAGAGAGACAGAAGAAAGTCCTGGGCAAGTAAGAAGCTACAGGAGAACATGCAGCAGCAAATTCAGATGCTATTTGATAACCAACAGCTCTCAGACTCAGGTCCTGCCACGGTCATTGCACCGACGGGATGGGGGACCCAACTGAGTGAAATGTGTTTTGCTTCTGGCCAGGCCCATTTCTTCCTTTGGGAGGAGAGGACACCATAGCAAAGGGAATTTTTGAAATTGGGTCCCACAAAATGTAAAGGAACGAACACAGGCAAATGAACCATTCGCTGAATCTCTTTGTGAGTTCTTGCATGTTATTATCCAACAATGGACGGGCTTGACCACTCAAAAATGGGAATACATTCTAAAAATAATACCCTTTTCATGAAAAAGCGAGGTTGTAATTTTTCCAGGGGTCAGCTGGGTACCATGCATATTTTTATAATCTCTTTGGGTTGCTGGAGTGGGACTGGTTTGGTGCTATTATAGGAGAAGGGATTTTGATGTGTAGTTTTCTCTCCTCTTTCTGAGGTTGTGGTGGACACGCAGGCATCCAAATTTTGCAACTCTGTAACTAAAATGACACCGCTACTTCATGGTTTGGGGCTGTTTTTCCAAAAGTGGGCACAGATGGTGTTTCTGTCTCCTCTAGAGAATATTTTAGGATGTAAAGTCTCTGAAATAAATGATTCAACTGAGGCCAAAATAGCCTTCTGGAAAAAAATCATATATGAATAGGAAATAAGAGCAGCCTGGCTGGGGCTAAAAAAAATGAAAATGCAGCTGGTTTTTAGAATTGGTAATATTTGTAATAATGCTTGTATTGCGAATGTAATGAGACCTGGAATTGTGGAAGGCAGCACAGCTTTACCGAGGAAATTTAGTGACTGTCTGTTCTTTCATCCCCGCCCCTCTCCCCCCCCTTTTTTTTTTTTTTGCAGTATGAGGGCCTCTCACTGTTGTGGCCCCTCCCGTTGTGGAGCACAGGCTCCGGACGCGCAGGCTCAGTGGCCATGGCTCACGGGCCCAGCCGCTCTGCGGCATGTGGGATCTTCCCGGACCGGGGCACAAACCCGTGTCCCCTGCATCGGCAGCGGACTCTCAACCACTGTGCCACCAGGGAAGCCCTCCCCTCCCCTTTTCCTTCTCTTCCCTCCTCTCCTTCTTCTCGTGTCTTTCTTTCCTACCCCCTTCTTCTCGTGTCTCTCTCCCTCTCTCCCTCCCTCTCTCTCTCTCTCTCTCTCTCTCTCTCTCTCTCTCTCACACACACACACACACACACACACACACACACACACACAGAGGGACTGATGAAGAGCAGACAGAGGTCTTTACTTCTAAAACTCTGATGAGCATATGAATTGCCTGGGGATTCTGTTCAAGTGAATCTTTATATTTTGTAGCTCTGGGGTGAGGCCTGAGAGTCTGCATTTCCAACAAGCTTCCAGATTAGGCTTCTTTCCTGGCCCGCAGATCATACTTAGAATAACACGTGCTAGAGGAAGTTTTAACATTACATATACATGATTATATGCGTGATTTGCCAAGCTAGTAAATGAATTCTCTCACTCATTCCCTCAGTCACTATTCATTGAAAACTGCTCTGCACTGGGCTCTGTGCTAGGTGTTGGGGAAAAAATGATGAGCCTAACAGACCCTCTCCCTGTCTTTGTTGAGAGCCCAGTGCCTATGACAAAGAATCAGATAATCACATATTGAAATATAATACTGCAACTATATTAAGTCCAATGAAAGGTGCAGGGGTGATGAGATCTTAAAATGGGGTGTCTTCATTAGAGGGTTAGAAAAGGATTCCCTCAGGGAGTGATACTGAGCTGAGCTATGAAGATAATAACAAGAGTCATCATTATTATAACAGCAAGCAGCTAACCATTACTGAACACTTACAATGGGCTGGTACTTTACTATCTCTGGGCATTATCTCATTTAATTCTCATAGCAACCTCGTAAGGTAGGTGCTATGATTATCCAGATTCACAGAAGAGAGGTCTGAGGCTCAGAGAACTTGCAGAGGTCACACAACTAGTACAGAGCTAGTCAGGACTCCAGTGCAGATCATACACAGTCTCAACGACTCCACTTCACTGCTTCCGTTTATCACCTAGGACATTAACTAGGAAGGTCACTGAATCAACTGAATCAAATGAATTGGCTACTTTCTTCTTTCTTGTAAAAACAGCCACAGTGGAATCTGTTCTGCTCTTGCTGATGTGATGTCGCAGGGAAACCTCTGAGCAGGAATCAGAAAATAGGACATTGGGTTCTAGCTTTGCCAATAACAGGCTATGGGCTTGGGCAAGAGTCATGACAGCTACCACTTTTCAAGTACCTACTGTGTGCCTGAGACGTTGCCAAGAGCTCAACACACGATTATCCCAAATTTTCAAAATAATTTTGTCAGATCAGAGTTGTATATTAATATCTGCGTTTTACAGGTAAGGAAACTGAAGCTTGGAGAAGTTAAAGTGGCATAACTTGTAAGAATTAGGGCAGGGATGGGAGAGGTCGTTCAACAGTTCTCAAAGTGTGATCTGTGGACCCCTCACCATGTCTAATGCCTTTTCAGTGGGGGTGGTCAAAGCTCTTTGCATCATAATACAAAGACATTAGTTATCTATCTTTTAATATTGTATTGATATTTGCACTAATGATTCAAAAGCAATGGTGAGTAAAGTTGTTGGTGTCTTAGCCAAATATTTAATTTTTTATTAGCAATGTTAATTGTATAAGTTGAAGTAACTTTTTTCCTCGAGGTATATGAGTACTTTTGATAAACATACTCACATAAATCAACAAAGTTTCAGAAGATCAAAACATAACTATAACTGGAAGCTAATGCCTAGAAATATATGCTATGTCAATAATCATAAAGGTCTCTGGGATGATAACCTGAAAGTATTTCTTGCCAATAATATAATTTTTGAGCTTTCAGGCAAAAATTAGAATTTTGGAAAACTTGTATCTGCCACCATTAGCCTGTCAGCTTTCCAATTCCTAAAGCCCCCTTTTTTTTTTAGAAAAAAAATGAGAGTTGTGGGCTTCCCTGGTGGTGCAGTGGTTAAGAATCTGCCTGCCAATGCAGGGGACATGGTTTGAGCCCTGGTCCAGGAAGATCTCACATGCCACGGAGCAATTAAGCCTGTGCACCACAACTACTGATCCCATGTGCCACAACTGTTGAGCCCATATGCCACAACTACTGAAGCCTGCGCGCCTAGAGCCCATGCTCCACAACAAGAGAAGCCACCGCAATGAGAAGCCCGCACATGGCAACTAAGAGTAGCCCCCACTCGCCGCAACTAGAGAAAGCCCACGGGCAGCAACGAAGACTCAATGCAGCCAAAAATAAATAAATAAAATAAATAAAATAAATTTATTTTTTTAAAAATGAGAGTTCTAATATTCATGAACTTAAAAAAAAAAGGTTCTGGAAGATCTGTAAAACTCAGTGGACTAGTATCTTCCAAATGTCCAATGCATAGTGTTAAAAAAACATGCATGGGTAAAAGAACTATTGAAAATACAGAACGGACTCATGGATTTTACTCTAACAAAGTATGACAGTTCATCGATATGGTTTCAGATTCCACATTACAACTGAATTGATGAACATAGTACTTGTCAAGTTTTGTGTACTATCAAAGAACAGCTACAATTAAACTGCTGTTAAACCATTTCCTTCTTTCCCAATTATGTATCTGTGTAAAGCTGGATTTTCTTTGTATACTCCAATCGAAACAACATATAATAGATCAAACGCAGAAGCAAATGTGATCATCAAACTGTCTGCACATTGAATGTCATACAATGCTACTCTTTTTGCCAAATGCTTTCTATTTTGAAAAATATAATTATTTCTCTTAACGTATGTTATTTATGTTAGCATATAATGAGTTTATTGATGTTATTTTAAAATGAGTTGAGGAAGAAATATTTTAAAAATTGTCTTAGTTTTGATTTTGAATACAATAAATATCTACAGGTACAATGCCCATGAGCAAAACTTTTTGGGATCCTTAATAGTTTTCATGAGTGTAAGGGGGTCCCGAGGCCAAAGGAGCCTTGGTACAGTGCATAAGAACGTGGACTCTGGGGCCAGATCTTCCTGGGTTCAAATCCTTACCACTAGCTCATAAGCGATACAGCACCTTGGGCAAATTATTCCCACTCTCTCTGCCTTAGTTTTCCCATCTATATCATGGAAACGAAAACAACAGTTCCTATCTCCTTGTGAATGCGAAACAAGTTAATATTGATACATTCTAAGAACACTTCCTGTAGGTATCAGCTCTTGTCTGATGCCAGAGCCAGTGTTCTTTCCACTAGATTCACCTTTCTGAGCATCACCTTCCTTACTTCTGAGACTTATTTTTAAAGTCCTTCCGCTTAGTCATTGCATGCCTTTGCAAATATATTCCCTACTGATTAAAAACATAATAGAGCAGCATTCTAGCTAGAAGTGATGCCAGCTTAGAAATTAGCCTTTGAGTGGAGGTTAAATGCACCGTGTGGACAAAGGAAGTTATTTTCAAAGCACACCTAGCTCTGCCATAGATTTAGAAGTGCTCCTTGGATTTGAACTTAGATATTTTTTATAATTGACTGACTCTGATCAAGTATTTTTATTATGAAAGTTAGCACTGCCAACATTTCAACAGGCATCAAGTTACATTCTGTTTTCCAGTAAATATTTATGGGGCCCCTTCTGGGGGATCAGTACTCTTTGTGGTGTGGGAATAAAACAGATGAAAGCAAATGATGGCAATAATGTGTATTTTGGGCGTGTCCATCAGGGGAGAGACAAACAACGAACAAATAAAAATATACAGAACGTCAGCTGATACTAGGTACGATGAAGAGAAATAAAACAGGGAGGGGGTAAGGATATGTGATATGAATGTGGCCTGCATTTTCATGAGGGTAGTCAGGAAAGGCTTCATTGCAGAGGTAATTTTGGAGTAAAACCTGAGGGAGTGGTCCATGTGGATATCTGGGCAAGAGAATGCCAGACAGAGGGTGTAGCAGGTGCAAAGACATCACAGGAATCTTCCTGGCATGTTATAGGGACAGCAAGGAGGCCAGTGTGGCTGGAGTTGAGTGGGCAAGGCAGGAGCAGAAGATCAGAGAGGTAAGGGGTGCTGGACCACAAAGGGTCCTGTTGGCCTTTACACACTGATTTGGAAAGCCACTGAAGACTTCTGGGAAAGGAAGTGACATGATTTGACCTTCATTTTAACAGACACAGAGAGCCTACTTAGGATACTATTGCAGTATACATGGCAAGAGAGCCTGGTGACTTGGGTTATGGGGTAGCCATGGGTGTGGTGACAAATGGGCAGATTCCAGATCTGTTTTGAAACTAGAGTCAACAGGATTTGCTGATGTATGTGATGTGAGGTTTGAGAAAAAGAATGGAATTCAGGATCACTCTAAACCTAAGAACCTGGTAGGATGGAATTCCAAAATTTGAGACAGGGAAGACGGAGGAAAGGGCAGGTTTGCTGGGAGCAGTAGGGAGACCAGAGATCAGGTTTGAATATGTTAGTTTTAGGATGCCTACTAGGTACCCAGATTGCTTTAGATAACACTCAAGGATGATCCAAATCGATAAAAGCAGCTGATATATTGTTAGGAATTGTTAAAAAAAAAATTTAAGGTGGCTGTATTCCTTTCTTGAAAAAAAAAACCCTGAAAAATTACATGTAAGAGTTTTTTAAAACATCATTCTGTTGCAGTTCCAGAACTGAGCACCCTACTCCAGGTGCAGTCTTATTAAAGTTTTGGAAGAAAAGACTATCTGTTTTGAGACACAATGCCTCTACTTATGGAGCTAAAAATAGCTCAGCTCTCACTCCCCAGTGTACAAGGATCTCTAATTGGCCTTCTACTCATGTCCATGTTGACTTGACAAGTGAATATTCAAGGTTCACCTGTCTACCGATCACACTGCATCTGCGTTTTCGAGTCATTTCAATGTGTTCAGCTTCTTTTGCCTTTTTCACCAATATAACTTTCTCTACTGCTTCCTTTCCCTCTCACAGATGCTGTCGTTGAGTCTGGCTGCCTGATCCATTGTCATTAATGAAGAAAACAGAGTATTTCCCAATTTAGTATCATCTGTGGATTTCATTAACATGCTGTTTGTATTTTTGGCCCGATATTTCCAAAGGGTGTCCAATAATGTAGATAATCATTGTACAATTAAAGTAAGGGAAAGGTCTTTTTTTTTTTTTTTTTTTTTGAGGATGAAAAGGGACAGGCATTCTGTTGTTTTCAATAGTTCTTTTGCTCAGAAAACAGACAAGATAAAAAGAGCAGAGACAGATTTTTTTTTTAAGAAGATGCTAATCCATCTGTGGTTTGGGGAGAACTGGCCAGAAGCTTAAGTGATATTCCTCACCCACATTATACCACACATACTTTCTAAACAAAGACAAAGAGGAAACACAAATTTCATAACCTAAAATCTCTTTAGCTTCATCAAACTCCAGTAAGCAAATGCAATGGCAGAATAAAACACATTAATGTGTCTTGATATAACGATTGTGCCTGTTTCTCCTTAATAAGTCAAGCTGAGGATTTCCAACCATATGGAAGCAGGGCAGGGCTATCAAATTACCAGATGTGCCCTAGACTCGTAAGGGGCATTTACTTAATGGACCATCTAAACACCTGTCTCCACGTCAGCGATGATGCAAACATTACATCTCTGGGCTGCAGAGCCGCTCTTGTGCGCAGACAACTTCATGAAGTCATGGGGTAGGGCTTGGAGAGGAATTTTAACTGGGAATACATTTCAGGGCTCAGCTGCAGGCTGCAGGCTGCAGAACGGAATTCACTTTTAGTGACTGTGAATCCATGGAGCAGGGCTGTTCTATTTCAGTTCTGCAAAGCTGGCCGAATAAGCAGCTTTATTTTTCTCTTCTCAGAGCTGAGAGACATCTTTTAAATGATTTCAGAACGACTGTCGCCAGCTCTTCTTGACGATTTTTGTTTTGTTTCTCTCAGCTGGGATATTTTTCTCGCCTAGGTAACTCCCCATCTTAAGAAGCTCTGGGCTGATGTATGAGGTTTTGTTTTTGTTTGTTTGGGTTGCTTGGAACAGAAGTCAAATTAGCTTACCTTAATCAAAAGATGAGGACCTAATATACAGATGTAATTGTGTTACAGTGGAATGATAAGCAGGAATGCAGACAGGGCTCAGAGAAGACTAGAAGAGTGAACTTGAGGGAGGGCGGAAAGCAGTGCACTCTCTCCATCTCTGCCTGTATCTGCACATCTGCTTCATTTATTTATTTATTTATTTTGGTCCCAGCAGACTCATCTCTGCTCCTTATTCCACACAGAGGAGGGAGGATGCCCACCCACAGCTCCCGAGGCCACGTGTTGTAGTTCCAGGCACATGGGATGACTGAATCCGTTTCATTCTCTAGCTCTCTGCTCTAATTCCAAATCCCTGGCAAAAACTGACCTAGTTCACTTCAGGCTCTCACTCCTGGCCCAGTTGGCTGTGAAATTCCCCAGCATGGCTGCTGTCCGTCTGCTGCTTTGCGTCAGATGAAAACTAAAGGAGTGACTGTCAGCAGCTCAGAAACTCCAAAAAGTATCTACTATTGTAGGAGTGCTCAGGGCCAGATGAATTTGGAAAAGGGAAAACAACAGGGCACGAGAAAGCAAAACCTTATTCTTATTTTTCCTACAGAGTAGGAAGAAACAGTATTCCAAACATTCCCCCCCCCCTGCCCCGCCCCAGAGAAACTGTCAAATGACCCTCAGGAGCAGCTTAGCAAATGGGTTGAGAAAATCAACAGGCTCATCATAAGTTTTCAACACCTTGAAAACATCAGGCTCGGCCCTTGCTAGCTCATGTGTTATTCAACCACAAAGCATCTTCTCTCTGATCGGGTCATGTGCTGGACGAGAAGATAAAGTTCTGTCTGTCTTCAGCAAACACATTTCAAGGACTGTCTTAAAACGAAAGGCAAGAGTGTGAGACCTGATCATCTTCTTGATTTGGGTTTTAGGACTTTGGCACATGGACAAACAACAGTTTGCGAGGATTCCATTTAATTAGTTCAATGAATGTTTTCTGAGCATTTCCAGTCTACCAGATGCTCTGTTAGGGAGTTAAGAGTTAGGCTATTTTTATGATAGCAAGTATCTGAAAACTTAACCTATCAGCTCATATACTTGGAAAGCCCAGAGTAGCCCTGGCTAAATAAACCAAGTGGTTCAAGCAAACGTCATCAGAATTTGGCCTCTTCACGTCTTTTTACTCCAGTTTCTTGAGTCTACTTCACTACTACCAGGCTGTCTCTACAATGGTAGTTCCCGATTTTATACTGTCTGATTCAAACCTAAAAAAAAAAGAAAAGAAGAAACCTCCCCCTTCCCCAACCCCCTCACCCAAGCTCCTTTTTCTTGCTCATTCTAGCAAAAGTCCTGCAATTAGCTTTGATTGGCTGTGATTGGTCATAGGCCATTCCCAAGCCAATCACTGAGTCCAGGAGGAGGTGGTACTCTGATGGGCCAAGCTTGAGTCACATGGGCAATCCTGGAGTTGAAATACAGATGGCTCCAAACTAACCACAGGGATGGAGAGTGGGGGAGGGATCATTCCCCAAAGGAAATTCAGGACACTAACACACAGAGAAGGGGGACTAGATGCTGTGAAGGCAAACCCCACAAATGTCTACTACACAGGCGAAGGAACATGGAGAAACACACACAGATTACTGTCATAAACAGCTAATGGTAATAGGTATTCTCAATGACTTATTTGGAGAACAAAGTTGAGAAGCCATTAATTCTGAGATATCTAGGAACTGGGTTTTTCAGAAAAAATAACAAAGTTCAGTGTTAAGCTTTGAAAGACATGAAGATTTTGACTGGAGAAAATGGTGGGTGAGGGGGGAGACTGGGAGAGGACATTTCAGGCAGAGAGAGTAATAGGCAAATACATCGTGAAATGTGTATGGGGGTGGTACCTTTTGGAGGATGGTAGACCAGTGCATATTGAGGGCATGTAGGTTGATACAAATATGACACTTCTGACTCTTGAGGCCTGAATTGTTTCCTTGGCATCAACATATAGTGTATTTAGTGACGACTCATGTATTATACAAGGCTTCTGCTCTCAAACTGTAAACAAGCATGGACACATTACATGCAATGGTGAAATCAGCAGAGGCTTTGAATTTAGTCACACCTGGTATGAATCCCAGCTCAGCCACCTACTAGCTTTACGACTTTGGAGAAGTAATTGGAGTTGTTTAGCTTCAGTGCTTTTATCTGTGGGATGGTGATACATCTACGGCATATTGCCCTTCTGAGAACTGAGATGATGTATGCAAATCACCCCAAATGGTGTCTGCAACATAACAGACACTCAATGCATGCTAATGACCGTCCCTTCTTCATGTTTCTCCGTGTTCCTCTTCCCATTCTCTACGCTGTCTCTAATAAGCTCATGAAATTGATTTGCTTTAATATGTATGTAGCAACCACTTACTTGCTACCCACAGCATCAAAGCTATGCTCTAACTGAGCTGTGTGTAAATACTGGCAACTGTGCTGGATAATTCCTTTTCCCTCCCCAGATCCACTCCACTCTGCCGGTGCTCTAGGAGGCTGGCATTTAAGGATTGGATTAACTGATTTTCATGCAGGGAATGGTGGGCTCAACAAACAGACCAACAGGTGATGGAGGGAGAAAAGAGTAAATTGGAGTTGTTATTCCCCAGATTTCCTTCCTGTAGAGATATCACGGCTCTTGGCAGACAACAGGCTTCCCTACCCACCTCCTATTCTCTCTCCCTCCCTTTCTCTCTCCCCATCCTTCAGGCCTAGAAGTGTGCACGGCACCCTGACCTTTACTCTCTTAGTCCATTTGCAGGACTATAGCAAAATACTATAGACTGGGTGGCTTATGAATGACAGAAATGTGTTTCTCATAGTTCTGGAGGCGGGGAAGTCCAAAATCAAGACGCTGGCAGATTCGGTGTGTGGTAAGGGTTTCCTGGTTCACAAATGGGCATCTTTTGTTATGTCCTCACGTGGTGGAAGGCGCAAGGCATCTCTCTGGAGCCTCTTTTATAAGAGCATTAATCCCATTGGTGAGTGCTCCACCCTCATGACCCAATCACTTCCCAAAGGCTCCACCTCCAAGTATCATCACATTGGGCATTAGGTTTTCAACATATGAATTTTGGCAGGGGACGAACATTCAGTCTATAACACTAGTGCCATGGTATGGCATAATCCCCTGTGGTATATCTCCACTCCATCCACACCTTTGTTAATTACTTCTTTGTTAATCTCTCCTCAAATTACCCAATTTGACAACACTATTATTTTCCTCCTGGAGCCTGGACTAGCCCTGACATCAAGAATAAACTTGATGTCATTATTACTCTAATTGGATGAGGGTCCTTCTAAAAATCAACTGAGATAAATTCTTATCTCTGTAAGTAGGGGAAAAATCCCCAGGCTGAATGAAGGCATTTTACTTAAATGTAGCTCATGTTTAAAACAATCATCTTCTTTGGAAAACCTGTACTCCCTTCTGAGACATGGTGATGCTTCCTTCATTTGGGGTTCACAGATTATAAAAGATCTGGTAATGATCTTGATATAAGAAACAGCAGAAGATTCTGTTACCCCTGGGTGGGGTGGGGGGAAGAGAGATAGGATACCTAAGTCGCATTTATTTCCTGTTTTTAATCATTTTTGGGTCTCAAATTGTTCCATGTAGAATGCCAGCTATTTTGAAAATGGAAAAACTCCATTTTTCTCTTTAATTTTTTTTTTTTTTTTTTTGCGTTACGCGGGCCTCTCACTGCTGTGGCCTCTCCCGTTGCGGAGCACAGGCTCCGGACACGCAGGCTCAGCGGCCATGGCTCACAGGCGCAGCCGCTCCGCGGTATGTGGGATCTTCCCGGACCGGGGCACGAACCCGCGTCCCCTGCATCGGCAGGCGGACTCTCAACCACTGCGCCACCAGGGAAGCCCTCTCTTTAAATTTTGACACCAAGTCCTATAAGAACAGCTCTGTTAGGCCTGTGAAAGGTAAATTGGTTGAAAGGGACAAAGTGGGGAAATAGGTCATAAGGAGTGACATGTCCATGGCATACCTTCGAAATGGATCGCTTTTATACCATTCAAGACCAACCAACTCCAAGCAAACTACTAAGCTGAATCATAAGAAACTGCTATCATTCTACCATTTTTTGACCTACAAGATGGCAATGTCCTATGGCTCAACTAACAGATGATTCTTGCTGTTCATCTTCATTTATTTCCCGGTTGTTTGGGAGCATTTTTTCCTACTTTAGTGGTGAGTGATAGATTTTTCTCTGTTGGTTCCTCTAGTAAAATATCTGATAGATAAGCATGCAGACTTGGTCCCAGTATTTAATTTTGTATTAGTGAATTAAAGTTACCATGGCTTTGCTACTATATTTACTAACTGGGGATTTCTGATAAACACATACGCAAATTAATCCAACTCCAGACAGTAAGAATCCGGTGTCCCTAGAAATATGTGTGTATTAATGATCACAAAAGCTTTTGGACCAATACCGTATCGGCGACTGAAAATTCTACTCCTGGCTAACATTTATTTAGACTAACACCTGGTCTTAACAATACGCACCCTTTTATTCTGTCACCTACCTGAAATAATTGTACTTCCTCATAAAACTAAGGGGTGGCTTACTAATCTACAGCCAATACTAACCCGTCCTTCCCAGTGCTGGCTCGCACACTTTGAAGATTTAAGCTTAAAAGAGAGTTGTTTTCTTTAAGGTAAAAAAAATACCAGCCAATTACATGCAAGACAAGATTATGCAATGGATAAATCCACACATGGGAAGACAATGAGATGTTATTGCTACGGGGAGTATCTAGGGATTGCAGTTCTCCCAAATGGTGTATGTCTAGCTTTTGGAGGAAGTTTAAAAAATACCATTCTCTGAAACTAAAGCTAATAAAATCAATACAGTATCATGAAATTAGTTTTTTGAAAAAGTTAGATACCAAATGATAATCTATGTATGTAGATTATCATCTTATCAAAGACGGCTCTTTCCTAAACCCGGCTAAAAAAATCTTATCAGCAAGAATCCCTTCAAAATATATGTGAAATACAAAACAAACTGTAGTCCAATTAACTGTGAGACATTATAAACGGTGATTTTGGACAAAGAATTGTGTGCAATTTCCAGGATGGTCTATGTATGAAATATTTTGCCCTGTGGTCATATCATAAATCTATAATTTTTTTTTTTTTGCCAATGAAATCACATTAGTCCAGATTTTATTTGCTCAAAACTACTAGGGAAGCAGTAGGATTTGGTTAAATGCTGCTATAAAGCAGGCATTCACTTAAGTTTTAATTCTGAAGCAGTACTGTTGTTAACGTTGTAGCCATGTCGGGCAGCAAATAAATCAGTAACTTTTAACTAGGAAAATATGACGTCCATTTTCATAGGAATATAAGTTTCCCATGGCTGCTGTAACCAATTGCCACAAACTTCGTGCCTTAGAACAGCAGAAACTGATCCTCTCATAGTTCTGGAGGCCAGAAGTCTTAAATCAGTATCAATGGGCCAAAATCAAGGTGTTGGCAGTGCCTTTCTCCCTCCAGAGGCTCTAGGGGAGAATCCATTCCTTGCCTCTTCCAGCTCCAGGTATCTGCCAGCATTCTTTGATTTGTGGCCGCATCATTCCAGTCTTCTAGGCCAGCTTCTTCAAATCTCTCTCTGCTAGGTCTTCACATCACTTTTTCCATTGTGTATTCTGATCCTCCTTTCCCTAGTTCTCATAAACATACATGTGATTGCATTTAAAGCCCACCCTGATAAATTCAGGATAATCTCTCATCCCAAGATTCTCCCTTCACCTTTTACTCACACTTTTACTTTTTACATAAGGCAACATGTACAGATACTAGGGACTAAGACGTGAACACTGTTTGAGGGTCTGTTTTCCAGACTACAACATTAGGGAATGTTAGATAAAGCAGAATTGTGAACTGGAAAGAGTAAAAGTTCACTAGGAAACGAGGCTCAGGCCCTTGCTTTGTTATCATCTATCTAGCTAGCTATATTTCCTTGGGAAAGTCACCTCTTCAAGACTCACTTTTATCATCTATAATATAGGTGTTGGGTTTAGGAAAACAGACGCTCCCTGAGGTTCCTTTCAGCTTCAAAATTGTTTTATACATATATGGACAGAACTGTCGTATTTTTTTTTTGTGGTACGCGGGCCTCTCACTGCTGTGGCCTCTCCCACTGCGGAGCACAGGCTCCGGATGTCCAGGCTCAACGGCCATGGCTCACGGGCCCAGGCGCTCCGCAGCATGTAGGATCTTCCCGGACCGGGGCACGAACCCATGTCCCCTGCATCGGCAGGCAGACTCTCAACCACTGTGCCAGCAGGGAAGCCCCAAGAACTGTCGTATTTATCCTTTATTCTCTAAGGGGACAGAAAGTGCGAGAGAAAGAGACAGACAGACAGACAGATTTTACTTGGTGGATACAAACTTCCCAGCCACCAGAAAGGTACCAGAATGGTAGAATCAGGGTAAGTCTCCAGCTCACATCACATGTCCTACAAGACCATAGAGATAGCTCCCTTTGCTCTGATTCAGAGCTTACAAGCAACTTTTGGAACTACTTCTGTGTTCCAAAGACATTGATTTCACGAAGTCCTGACCACTAGAAAATAATATATCTTCTATTGTAAACTGATGAATTGCCTTTGCAGCTTAGAAGCCAAATTTTAGTGGTTTCCTTAGGCTTGAGCAGTACAAAATGAACTAATAAAATGTAGTTTCTTAGTGCCCTCAGATTTGAGTTACCTGGTGAGCTTTATCCTAAAAGAGCCTGGCATTTAATATTCTATTTAACAGACATTTATCCAATGCAAACAACAACAACAATAAGGGTGTCTCACATGCACTGAAGACTTAGTGCAGGCGCAAGGCTAACTACTCTACACAAGTTGTTTCATATGCTCTCCATAATTTTCTAGTGAAATAAGGTCTTGTTCAACAAATCATCATGGAATGTTTGCTGTGTGGCAGGCATGTGACTGATGCTGGGAATGTAAGGGTGAGCAAAGGAACTTGATGTCTAAAAGAGAAGACAGGGCTTCCCTGGTGGCGCAGTGGTTGGGAGTCCACCTGTCGATGCAGGGGACACGGGTTCGTGCCCCGGTCCGGGAAGATCCCACATGCCGCGGAGCGGCTGAGCCCGTGAGCCATGGCCGCTGAACCTGCGCGTCCGGAGCCTGTGCTCCGCAACGGGAGAGGCCACAACAGTGAGAGGCCCGCGTACCGTAAAAGAGAAGACAAATATTAAGCAAAGATCACAGAAAGAAGTGTAACATTTACAGCTGTATCAACTGTATCAACCTGTGCAAAGGAGGCATCTGGTGCTACTGTACTCACAGCAGAGATAAAATAAATCACTTTGAGAAAACTGACATGATTTGTCTCAGGTCACAACTTAAGTAAGAAGAAGAGCCTGGCTTTTGGTCCAGAACTGTTAACTTGGAACCCCCTTGGGAATCACTCTGCTATGCCTTCACCCATGCCTGATTGCTCGATCACTATTTGAAGGTCCACATGCTTATCTTTTCTGCTGGCAATCTTTAAGTGGACATTTCCCGCCATGACTGTTTGGCTCCATAGTTTACTTTTATTGACTCTTTTGAACATTCCTCGTATGTGGAAATTCTACAGAGAGCCCTCAAGTCATTTCTGGAGTCTCTGACACTGACTTACTATTTCATTCTATTAAGAGTTTGATTCTATTAAGAGTTTGACTCCAGGCCCACTTCTGAAAAGTGAAAGTGTGTACTCAGTAAATTCCTGAAACTGACAAGAACTCTTTGGCTATTATTCAAAAATGTCTAATACCATGGACTAAAGTGGTGAGTTATTTCCGCACTCCATACACGACCCCTACCTCCCACCCTTCAACGTAGAGCGCCAAACTATGTTAACCACTGGGTCCATTTCCCCTTGAAGATAATATGGAATAATTTGATAATGCTGGTGGATTGAAAAGCTATGTTGACATAAATCTATTTAAATCTGCTATGCTTTAAGAAATTTATTTTAACTGACCCCATTTGTATGCAATAAACTGTATAGGATTTTAAAATTAAACTTCACACCCTGTTAACTAGATATGGCATTAGTAAATGCAATCTTTCCTCTTGTGTTAACACAGCTACGCTTAGGGTGAACTCACTTTAAGTTTTTTCCCACACAGTTGTCACTTTTTCATACATAAGCAATATATTTTTACGTGGGCAATGCCAGAAAAAGCCAACATTCATCATGCACTTTATAGTTCCTATAGGTAAATCCAAGCAGAAATGTTGCCTTTACATCTAGTTTAATTTTTTAAAAAAACTTAGTTTTAAGTCTTTCCTTTCCATTTGCATCCAAGATAATATAATACAAATTAGTTATCTTAAAAACTTGACTTTTTAAAACATTTTTATAATTTAAATTATTGGCAAATATAACTTAAAAGAGGTATCTTTTTCCCCTTTGGAATAAACAGTTTTGAAGAGCTTTCCTGAGCAGCTCACTGGCAAACTAGTCAGCAAATCAAGGAGTAACCCTGAGACTTACATAATCACCATTACATACTCAGCAGCAAGGATCCTGACCAAGTAAATAGCACCATTCAAATTGAAATACCAACTACACCATTGTCCAGTCCCATTAAAATTGATGACAAATGCCATTTAATCCCAAGGACCTGCTCTTCCACTCATCACTCCTCCCCACATATCTCTATAATCTGTTGTAGCAGAACATTCCTGAGAAATCATTTTCATTCTGCCTAGATCTGGTCAGCCCTCCTTTAGAAATCCTTAAGTAAATACTTATAATCCCTGTCCTCTTTAAGTGATCAGTCAAAGGGGACATGACATGTTCTTTTAAGTGCCAAACAGCTGTTTCATTTCCCAATTAGGGGAGAGCACTGTAAATGATAGTTCTAAATAAATATATAATCTACTGATAAGGACAATGTAAATATTTACAGCAATTAGGGACACAATTGTACACATATTTGAATATTCCCCAGAGGCTGAAATCCATCCATTGTAAACCTTTGGCAGAAAAAGTCTCTGGTGGGTTCTGCTGAGAAGTGGGGTGTTTTGCTTTGAATCTGGCTCAGGCTCTAGAAAATGAGTATTCGAGGGAGATTCCAAGGGAAGGAGCCAGTAAATTGCCTTCAGTAAACTGCCTTTCAGAATAGAAGCCGGAATCCCTGTTCTCTTGGTTTCAAATCCTGGGTGGGGTAACACTAGATGTCCCCTTGGCGAGACGTACTGAGGGACAGAAGACAGAGAGTTTGCAGGGATCTGGGCAATCTGTCTTTCTGATCAGAGCCCTACTTTAGAGTTCACATACACATGGTAACCAGAGAGATCAAAAACATTGTTTCAATGTTTCCAGATAAGGTTGTACTTCTTCACAAAGCATGTAAAAAGAAAAAATAAAAGACTATACTATGAATTACAACATCTCCACCAATATTATGCAAGTGCTACTTGATTTTAGGCTACGCTTATGTGGCCTTAGTCTTCCCACCATTAAACAGGGATTGTACCATTCCCTCATAGCATATATAAAAGTAACTCAAAATAGTTTAAAGACTTAAATGTAAGAATGGAAACCATAAAACTCCTAGAAAAGAACACAGGCAGAACACTCTTTGACATAAATCGTAGCAATATTTTTTGGATCAGTCTCCTAAGGCAAAAGAAATAGAAGCAAAAATCAACAAATGGGACCTAAACAAACGTATAAGCTTTTGCACAGCAAAGGAAACCATCGGCAAGACGAAAAGGCAACCTATGGAATGGGAAAAAATATTTGCAAATGATGCGACTGACAAGTGGTTAATATCCAAAACATACAAACAGCTCACACAACTCAATATAAAAAACAGCAACAACTGACAACCCAATCAAAAAATGGGCAGATCTGAATAGACATTTTTCTGAAGAAGACATACAGATTGCTAATAGGCACATGAAAAGAGGCTCAACATCACTAATTATTGGAGAAATGCAAATTAAAGCAACAATGAGATATCACCTCACACCTGCCACAATGCTTATCATCAAAAAGTCTACAAATAACAAATGTTGGAGACGATGCAGAGAAAAGGGAATGCTTGTACAATGCTAGTGGGAATGTAAATTGGTGCAGCCACTATGGAAAACAGTATGGGGGTTCCTCAAAAAACTAAAAATAGAACTACCATATGATTCAGCATTCCACTCCTGGATACATATGCAGAAAAAACAAAAGCGCTACTTTGAAATGGTACATACATCTCAATGGTCATAGCAGCACTATTACAATAGCTGAGACATGGAAGCAACCCAAGTGCCCATCAACAGATGACTGGATTAAGAAGATGTGACATACACTCACACACACGCGCGTGTGCGTGTGCACACACTGAAATATTACTCAGCCATAAAAAAAGAATTAAATTCTGCCATTTGCAGCAACATGGATGGACCTAGAGAATATTATGCTTAGTGAAATAAGTCAGAGAAAGACAAATATGTATGATATTTGTATGATATACATACAAATCATACATATACATACATATCATACACATACAAATCATACACTGTATGATATCAATTATATGTGGAATCTAAAAAAACACACAAATGAATGTATATGCAAAACAGAAACAAACTCATAGATATAGAAAACAAACTTGTGGTTACCAAAGGGTAAAGGAAAGGCAGGAGGGACAAATTAGAGGCATGGGATTAAGAGATACAAACTAATATGTAGAAAATAAATAAGCAACAAGGATATACTATATACCACACGGGATTATAGCCAGTATCTTGCAATAACCTATAATGGAGTATAATCCTCATAAATACTGAATCACTATGATGTATACCTGAAACTAATATAACATTATAAACTAATATAATATTGAAACTATATAATATTGTAATATATTAATTTGTAAAATTCAATTAAAAAAATTTTTTAAAGGGAAAAAATGGGATTGTGCTATATCTCTTCTAGCTCCTTTATTCTGTGCTTTAGAAGACAGTTTGAACATCTAAGTACTATACTTCAACTTTTAAAAAGAGTGACTATTTCCTGATTATAAAAATAACAAATAATCATTATAATACAAAGATGTATGACTAAAAAGACAAAAATCACTTCTTTTCCCATCATCAAGTTTTCCCAATGTGTATATGTTTGTACACGCGCACACACATACACACACAGGCTATGATGAATACACATATTTGAATCCTGCTTCTGTGACCTTGCAATTGTGTCCTCAAATCATTACATACTTTCTGAAAATATGGCTTTTAATGATGCACAGTATTCCACTGTATGGGTGAACTGTGGTATATTTAACAGTAACTATCGTGAGATATTTACATAGTTTCTAATATCAATGATCTCTTATAAAAATGCCCATCCCTGTTGTGTTTTAGGCTCTCTGTCTCTCTCTTTCTAGTGGTTGACTCAAATGTTAAGACTGGGAGGTCAGGAAGAAACAGTTTTGAATGCCTGCCTAGTGCTTGCTAGCCATGTGATCCCTGTGGATGTTTAACTTCAGCGAATCTCAGATTCTGCATCTGCTAAATGGGGACCACAACCCCTATCTTTCATGGCCACTGTGAAGGTGTATTTATATGTATGTCAAATGCCTGCGATAAAGTAGGCTTCTAGTAAGAATCAGACTCTTTCTCCTCCCGTCTCTTTTTGTCGTAACCCAGGAGGTCCAAGCTGCCTATGATTAGGTTTCAGGGTCTCTGTAAGAATTCCTAGAATTGTGTGCAAACGTCTGTATGTTCAGGTGTTTTTCAGGGGGAAAACGCTCCACAAGTATAAGGAGCACTGCAAATCTCCTTCCTCCTCCGTGGCTTTCCATTTTGCCATAACACCACAGGGCTGGCACTGGCCTGGTCCCTAAGGGCTGCCTTATTGGTTCTGATTTCTCTTTGAAGATTTCCCTCATCAGTTGGGGAGCTAACTGTTCAAAGTGAACCCAGTCTGAAACAGTTTCTGTGCTGACATTGCAAGGCACTCAGTCCATTCCTTGGCATACAATGAGCACTCAGTCACTCAATCAGTGTAACTTGTTGCTGATGTTACTATATACATGAGGAAATTTTTAGGAGAGGTCCATGCATCTTAGATTAAATGACTAGCTTGATCATGGAAGGTATGGTACATATGAATGGTCCCCTCCCTTCTCTGTCTTTATCTCATTCTCTGTCTCTCTTTCTCAACTGAGACCTGTATGGATTTAGCCAATCCTGAAGTTCCATTTATCTTAAGTAGGTTTATAAATGGATCAAGCGAGTCAGATATTACAATTTCTTTTACATCATAGAAAAGGATGTGTGCAGGGTAGAGGGATTTGGCAAGAGGCAAACATCAGTATAAGACGTTAAAATAGGATGATGGTCCATTTGTCTTGAATAATTCAGACCATAAGTTGACTAGCAAAGGGAAACTTCTGAGATTCTTTCCAACTTTGTGATTCTCTGATCTTACAGATGGTCCATTTGACAGCTCTCTTAAAAGCAAGTATGTTCTAGAATGTCCATTACCTAGTTGGGCTGCTCAAGCTAGCGAGTAGACCAAGGCAATTTCTCCATTTTGAAGTTCCAGGAGAGGTCACTGATGCCACTGTATGCTTTTTAAATAATTGACTTCTAAATCATTTGACTTATTTCTTTCTGCTCACACAGCAAGAGCACTCCATGAATTTGCTCAAGAATAAACAAGGGATTTTGTTTGGTTTGCTTTTACCATACACAGCAGGTGCTTTGGGAAATATCTGGAAATGAATTCAGACCATCAGAAAAGAGTAATCAAGGACAACAGAGCCTAGACTCCCTTTGTCCTTAGGTTGGCTTAGGTAAGTGAATGTTTTGGAAAGACCCAATTAGTTTTGAACAAGCCAGTTTTTCAAAGCAGGGCTGAGAACCTCCCTGCATTTCAAAAACAAACAAACAAACAAAAAAAAAAACCTGCATCATTCCATCTAGTGTTTTCTAAAGCCAAACTAGAGGCAGTATCCCAAGTCTTAGAGCATGCTTCCCTTGTTCCTTGAGCCATGCCACCCAGGTCAATTAGAACAAGCTTTTTTCCTGCCATTTACCCTTGATTACTGTGATAGGTATGGCCCCCAGTGAATCATGCCTTCCTGCGGCTATGCCCTTGTGCAGTCCCCTCCCACATGGACCGGGCTTGGACATTTGACTGGATTTGGCCAATGGGACATCAGAACATGTAATGCAAGCAGAAGCTTGAAAACCCCATGGCACTGGGGCTTATCTCTCAGAATGCTATTACCATATGGAAAAGCCCAGGCAATCCTGCAGACATATGAGCCAAGCTAGAACCAGCACCCAATGCTGCACACGTGAGTGAGGCCATCTCAGAACCTCCAGCTCCAGTTGAACCATTAGTTAACTGCAGCTGCACGCATGACACCAGATGAGACCCACAGAAGAACCACCAGCCGACCCCAGCCCAAAGGGCTAACCTCAAATTATGAGCAAATAAGATAGTTCTTTTAAGCTACCAAGCTTTGGATGCAGGAATAGATAACTGAGACACCTACTTTTGACTGGGTAGAGACTGACAAATCCAGCAACTCCTGGCTGTTCACTTAATATTCATGCAGTTGACTTCTCTCTATAGTTCACGAGGGGCTGAGGGATCAGAAGATGGGGCAAGTGGATGACGGCAGAAAAGAATAGGATACTATGAAAGAAAGAGATGGCTTTTTCTTTCTCAGGTTTTTCTATTCCCCATTTGGCTTTTCTTTGGATGGTTATGCTGGGTTCTCCTTGGCTGCGTAGCTGAGCAGAATGTTCACAGGAGGTAAATAAAACTCGCTTCTCTGCCTCATGAGCTACTTCTTCAGAAAATTTCTTGGGGAAGACAACTCTTATGTTTTTTTTTTGTTTGTTTTGTTTTTTTGCGGTACGCGGGCCTCTCACTGTTGTGGCCTCTCCCGTTGCGGAGCACAGGCTCCAGATGCGCAGGCTCAGCGGCCATGGCTCACGGGGCCCAGCCGCTCCGCGGCATGGGGGATCCTCCTGGACCGGGGCACGAACCCGTGTCCCCTGCATTGGCAGGCGGACTCTCAACCACTGTGCCACCAGGGAAGCCCCAACCCTTATGTTTGATTCATACATTTGAACACCAAGAGACTGTTTTTAATGGGATGCCACTGGGTTCTGTGGTATGAAATTAAACATTTCATCATAGGTCAGCCTCTACTTACACTTGGCATTCTGAAGCAAGAACTCCCTGGCACAATTACCAATGTGTGACTTTACCAAAGCAAGTTTTGGGGGTTTTCTCTCCTATTACTGTTAGAATATAAGTAGTGATGTAAACTTATTTCCTCTACCTACATAATATAATATTATACCTAAAATGTTGTAGCTATTAAAACCTTTTCTATTTAACATAAGGAATTGTGAGTTAAGCTCAAATAAAAATATGTAGCAAAATAAAATAATATAAAACAAATTAACATCCTCTAGGTCTTTAAGTTTTACTGCGTTTCTCAACATAGTTTAACTAATGAATACTACCTAGGATATGCATCTGAAAAATGACTATATCTTCCTGCTTCCGTATTTCAAATACCTCTGTGTTTCCTCAAAACTGTATTCTGGAAAGGATGGAAAAATATAACTAGGAGAGTCTCCACTACTACCTTAACTGTATGTGATAAAGGGTAGTCTGGAATTTAAAAGCTATTGTTTGTTAGGATTAACGGCTGTTGGATTCTTCGAAAGAATACTTCTAAAATTACATGGATGGACAAACAACCTGAATAAAGAAACGAGCAAACTTTCCCAAGAGCTTCCTTGGCTGGCTGAGTCACTGAATGGCAGCTGACAAGGTTTTCAATAATGCCAACTCAGCTGGTTCTATAATGCTGTGTGCCCCAAACATAATTAAAAGTGTTAACAATTTTGTAGCCTTTATCAGAACATATTCCCCCTGCATACCTTCAGTGACCTGGTCACAGCTACTAGAGACAAATAACTCTCTTGTTTTACTTTACGTACTAAGGTCACTGTACCCTAGGCAATTTCCTTGAACATATCATTCCCAAACCCAGGAGACTCCAAAATCTACCCAGATGGATTGCATGGGGTTACTCCAACAGCATCCCTTTCCCTTCTTGGGACGACAGCAAACAATTAAGCCTCTTGGATGTTTATGGAAGAGGAAAATGCATATGGTTTGGGTCATTTTCTGTTAATTACTTTAAGTCCATCCACACATCAGTGAAGTGAGCTAGGTTTCCTCAGAGGATTTGTGGAATTGAAAGGGACCTGAGAAATCATCACATTGTCCCTAAAATTTTACACTTTGGAAAATGAGGACTGTAGATGGGAAACGGCTTACTAGCATCTGAGCCTTCGAACTGCTAACGCACTCTTCCTATACCACACAGTAAAATGTAAGGGTTTGTGCCTCTAGAGCCAGGATAACCATACAGACCACACAGGTCAAATCACAGGTCTAAAAGTAGTCATTAGTGATCGAGGTGAAACAATGCCAAATATTCTTAAAATATGAGAGCAAATGCGTATTAGGCACCTACCTAATGTCTTGCTTGTATACAGTACAGAGTAAATGGCAGTGACTATACGGTAGTGGTTATTTTTTTCTGTTATGCAGGACATTATAGATGAATGGACCACTAGACAAGAGTGTTATTTCCCTTATTAGGCTGCTGGTCAGGAGTGACACCCTTCTGTGCTCTGCCAGAGGAGACATCATGACTTGATCACAGCGTTATTTCCCACTGATTCTCCTTGGACCCTTAGAATTCTTCAAAAGACATCACTTCCAACAGCAACCATCAAGTTGACTCCAAATGAAACTTACTTATTATGCTTGAAGATCAAGATCTGCAACCTGTTCCCCTCTGCATCCCCCTACCAGGACTCTCATAGTGCTTTGTGCTTAATAGGTACTCAGTAAATATACTAAAAACATACAATCAACTTAACACCAATGGGATAATTACAAGAGTGCAGCCAGGGGAAAATTAGAGGTTGGGGATTGCTGTTTATTCTGAAAAATCCCAAACCTCTTGCAGGGTTGCTGAGAGGAGTAACACAAAGGACCAGGTTTACAGCAGGTCAGAGAGACATCTTGGCGCCTCAGAGCTCCTTTCATAGTTAACACAAGAGTGCTGGCGGGAGTGGGTCAAGGGCCACCTGGACCTGAGCTGAAGTCATGTGGTTCTTCTTGGACCTTCCAAGTCAGTGGCGCCAGTGGTCGTTTCCTCAGTTATTTTAGACCAGCGTCTCCCCCTTGGCATTGGTTCTGGATCTCTGTGGCTGGACACTTACCCTCCCTGGCTCCACATGAATAATTCAGGGAGATGGCCCAAAGCCAGAAGCTGCCCCAGGCCCCCGATTCCGTCCTCAGCTCTCAGATGGGCTTTTCTTAATGGCACCAGGAGGCAGGGGGAACATGCATGAGGACTCACCATCCCATCCCTTACAGGGAGGAAAAAAGCCCAGGGGGAAGAGACGAGGATTTCTCTCCCATGAAGTTAAGGAGATATAATTTAGTCATCCAGATATGCTCACTGGTAATAAAATTAGAGATGAATCAAATCTAATTAGACCTGTTAAGTCTGGTGAAATGTTTAATTAATCTTAATTGGCTACCTCTGAATGTAGCTTTGCATCCATTTCTTAAACAAAATAGAAACATTACACCTCAAGTTATAGACTGGGATGGGATGTCAGGTATGATGGGATGATGAGTAAATACTAATAGAATGGAGATGGTGTTGTATGAATCTAGAACAGGGGTTTCAAATTTGAACGCTTTCAGGGAACAGGATGGGATTTTAAATGTACAACTGAACAGTAGGACAGGAGGGTAGCTGGGATGAACCCTTTTTTTTTTTTGGCTTAAAATACGAATTCAGTATTTTTATACATTCCTGGCCATTAAAAAAAACCCACCTGCAGTCCAAATTTGGCCAATCCACAGGAGTTTGCAACTCTTGATTTAGAGACTTTCTATAAACGAATTCAAACTCTTTAAAAAAACATTCTTATACTCAAAATAATAGATGAATCATTCAGCAAGGTCAGGTTATTTTCCAAATCCTCATTTCCATCTATACTTCCTATCCCATCAATATAAAGATGGGCAACTGAGATCTCAGGAATTAAGCTAATTCTTTAGCTATAGAATGTGGAGATATTTAAGAAGCAGTACGGTTAGGCATTGGCCAGTGAGAACGGATGCTACCTAAAGAACCAGAGCTCCCTTAGGAAGCCAGGCATTTAGTTTCTGGAATAAGGAGGTTTGGAGGGACCCAGGAGGAGGGGAAGGGAAGCTAAGGTAGTAAAGAGAGGCATGTGGAGGATTCAGGCAGTGACTGTTTACCCACCAGTACAGAAATACCTAATATCTTAATAACCAGTATGGCTGCTCTGTATTTATTAACTGAATATCCCAGGAGGGGAAGCAAGTTCTGAATTTCATCCAAGAATCTCTTCCATCGGAGTCTGCACTAGCTTTCAAGACTGGTTTCCATATTATGAATCCTAACAGTATCTGATCTGGCCATTGGGGCATACCCAGTTCCGCTTGGACACTCTTCCACTGAGCTCACCATTTGAAACCTTAGTAGAACACAGAAAACTTACAGCTTAATGATTTTCATTTTCATACCTGACAGAAGATAAACTCACAATTATAGCCTCAGAGGTAGAGATCTTAGATGATGACATTATACCTGCCACTTCCCCCAAGTACTTTTGAGAAGCAGTATGCCTGAATCATTTCTTCTCTCTTTGCTAGTACCACACTAGGTGAATTCAGAAAGAGGAAGGGAAGTATGTTGAGGGGTGAGCTTAGGCAAGGCTAAGCCTAAAATCTGCTAAAGTATCTGGTCACATTTGTCATCACCTAAATGGCCTAAAATGATGAGGCAATAGAGTGTCGTAGTTAAGAGGATGAGCTTTGAGATAAGTACACTTAATGTAAATCCTAGTGCTACCTACTTGCCGGGGATCTTTGAGCAAGGGAATCAACGTTATAATGGATGCAATTACGCCAGCTGAATCTCAGACAGGACCATGTATACAGCCCTGTCCCTGGCACAAAGAAAATATAGACATGTATGACTCCGAAATATGAGTTAGGTCATATTCTATTATAAGAGGGGACAGCTACCTACATAATAGCAGAAGACATACTGGATCATATGTGATTTTCTTTTTCCCCTAGGCAAGGGGAACTGGATTAGCAGGAGTCCAATGAAAACCTTTAGCAGGAAAGGAAAATGTCCTCAACTTGGCCTGCTGTATTGGCAGCTGTGAACCTTTCAGTTGCTTTTATAGAATATTTTAATATAAGCCCCACACCTGGGCTCCTTCTCGAGCCATGTAACAGCCTTACTCAGCTGTTAGCTCAGGGGAGGTTGTACTTCCTCCCTTAATGGCAGGGATCCGCTTCCATCCACATTGTCTCTGCACCTGCCAGCCCTGCTCCAGCTAAGGCACTGCCAAGCATTTCCACTTTCTTTGTGCAGGTGTGCATGTGTGTGAGTGTGCATTTTCTAGATACGCTGTGGCCACCTCCAGCCAAGCTGGATCACCCGCCTTGGCTGGCTAAGTTATTTCCCAGTGGACCCGTTGTTTTTGTTAGTGCTCTGGTTGCAAAACTGTGTAGGTTTTGAGGTGGTCTGCCCCTAACATTATTTGCTCCATAGTCTTAGTTATTTTCAGTGCATACTTTCGCCCAACAGGATATGTTTTAGGAATGCATATTATACATTATGAGGTGATACACTTACAGACAAAAATATAAGAGACGTTCTAAATGAACTCTTTCTTTAGAGTAGAACTGAGCTCTTTTCCCACAGTCCCAGCAAAGGGGATCACATTTACTGACTAGGCTTCACTCGGGTAAGTGGAATTCTGTTGAGCCTTTTGGATTATCCCTCAGATGTTAGCAAAACTGCTAGCTATCAATAAAAATGGAAGATCCTGCTTCCATCTATAGTGACAATGTGTACCATTCATTCAGTATTGCCTCTTATGTTCATATTACTCAATGTATATATGTCTTTTAGACTTACAGCAACCCTATATGGTACATTTTATAATCCCCATTTTGCAGATGAGGAAACTGAGGTGGTGAGTGATGCTGGGATGGCGCAAGGTTCCTTAGCTGGTGAGGGACAGATTCTGGAACTTGAATCCTAACATCTGACTCCAAAGGCTGAGCTCTCAAACTCTGCGAGTATTGCAGATAGAAGGCCATGTTTGCCTGGCTCTTCATTAAACTCTAGAGCCAGTTTAAACTCTAAACTCTATCTGAAAGAAATGTAATGTAAGCCACCTGAGAACTTTGAAAAATTGTGGTAAAATTTACCGTTTTATAATTGGTGTAATTCATTGGCAATAAGTTCATTCACCATCACCACTATCCACCTCCAGAACTTTTTCATCACCCACAAGAGAAACTCCTTGGCCTTTAAATACTAAAATACCCCCATCCCCAGCCCATGGTCACCTCCATTTCTACTCTCTGTCTCTATAAATTTGCTTATTCTAGGTACTTCATGTAAATGGAATCATATAATATTTGTCCTTTGATGTCTGACTTATTTTACTTAGCATGAAGTACTTTTCAAAGCCTCATCCATGTTGCTGCATGTATCAGAATTTCCTTCCTTTTAAGGCTGAATAATAGTCCGTTGCATGTATATACCACATTTTATTTATCCACTCATCTCCGGACAGGCATCTGGGTGATTTCCTAACAGGCCGCTACGGGTCCACAGCCTGTTAGGAACCGGCCCGCACAGCAGGAGGGGAGCGGCGGGCAAGTGAGCGAAGCTTCCTCTACCGCTTCCCATGGCTCCCTGTCGCTCGCATTACCGCCTGAGCCATCCTCCCCCTCCCCCACACCCCTGCCTGTGGATAAACTGTCTTCCACCAAACCGGTCCCTGGTGCCAAAAAGGTTGGGGACCACTGTTCTAGAGCCACATTAAAAAAGTCAAAAGTGAAGTTAATTTTAATTACATTTTTGATTTAACCCAATACATCCGACTTGCTATCATTTCAACATGTAAAATTATTAAGAACATATTTTATGTCCTTTATTTATTCCTAACTCTTTGGGATATAGTACGTATTTTATATTTACATCACATGTTAATCTGGCCCAGCCACATTTCAAGCTCTCAATAACCACATGAGGCTAGGGGTTACCATCCTGGTCAGAGCTGCTCCAGAGATTTAGTTGGGGCCCGTCTCTTTAATGATGTTCCTTTGAGCCTGAAACCTTACTGATGTAAACTTCCCATCTGGTTTCTATGGCATTTAAAGTCCCCTTTTCAATTATCCACCATTAATGTGTTTCTTTCTAACACTGGGTATTGTAAAAGATATAGTGGAATATAACATGGTGAAGATTAGGCCCAAGACACATGCACATAAGATAAAGAAGAAGGCAAGGCGGTATATTATTCATTGCCAAAAAGCAAGGGATACACAAGAGCAACTGTGTCTAGAGCAAACACATAGTTCCAAAACTAAAGAATTTTTCTTCTGGTTTGTGAATTTTTTACATGCAGTTTATGAAAGCTTAGAAAATCATTTTACTTAAGCATTTAATAGATTCTCTTAATTTAAAAGAATATAATGACATGAAATCTGAAGTCTCTTTGAAAACCTAGGATGACTACAGGAGGATGAATTAACAAGATGCCTATGAATATCAGAGTCATTAAGGAAGAAAGGACCACATTTATGAAATGACAGCCTCCTATAAGACACACCCTGTGCCTGATACGTACACACATTAGGTTGAACTGTATGACATTATCAGTACTGGACTGTTTTTGACTTATAAAACTGTCACTTTCATACAGTTCAACCTAATGTACTATTTCATCACTGCATGTGATGTTAGCAAATTAATTCTTCATGAAAAAGTAGAGTTCAGGAGTGGCCTGAGGACTGTTTACAATGTACAAAGGCAGAGAGGAAGGTGAGATTCTTTCTGAAGGATGGAGTCAGGCAGGGGGAAATAGCAGCAGTGGCAATAATAATACTAGTCACTGGTTTCTGAGTGCTTATAACGTGATTAAGCTTTTTCTATGCATAAACTCATTTAACCCTTATTACAACCTTGTGGAAAAGATATTCTTATTCTCATTTGGAGACGAAGATGCTAAGGCTCAGGGACAAATAAGTTGATCTAAATCAGTGTTCTTTCTGACTCCAAAGTACCTACCAACCATCCAGGTTTACCAGGGACTGAGGGGTTCCTACAGCCTGGGACTTTTCATTTTAAAACACGGACAGTCCTGATCAAAGTGGAACAAGTTGGTCACCCTAATGCCAGAGTTCTAATACTCTGTTATGGCAAGTTGGGGCTCTTGTCCAGCAGTGTCAAGAGGCCTTTTCATTAAGCATAAAATACACGTGGCAGGGACTGCCCTGGTGGCGCACTGGTTAAGAATCCACCTGCCGGGACTTCCCTGGTGGTCCAGTGGTTAAGACTTCACCTTCCAAAGCAGGGGGTGCGGGTTTGATCCCTGGTCGGGGAGCTAAGATCCCACATGTCTTGGGGCCATAAAACCAAAACATAAAACAGAAGCAGTACTGCAACAAATTCAATAAAGACTTAAAAACAACAACAACAAAAAAAGAATCCACTTGCCAATGCAGGGGACACAGGTTCGAGCCCTGCTCTGGGAAGATCCCACATGCTGTGGAGCAACTAAGCCCGTGTGCCACAACTACAGAGCCTGTGCCCTAGAGTCCGCAAGCCACAACTACTGAGCCCGTGTTCCACAACTACTGAAGACCACAAGTCCAGAGCCCATACTCTGCAACAAGAGAAGCCACCGCAATGAGAAGCCTGCACACTGCGATGAAGCATAGGCCCCGCTCGCCGCCAAGTAGAGAAAGCCTGCGCACAGCAACAAAGACCCAACACAGCCCAAAATAAATATACAAATAAATTCATAAAAAGAAAAAATACATGTGGCAGATACTGATATTTTTCCATTTTTTAAATCTTTCTCATTGTTGATGTGAGCCAGCAAGAACACTTTCTTAGGGGGCTGGGTAATAGTTGGAACAAATGTCAGCAAATGTAGGCATCCCACCATGAAGTTGAATACAATATTTAATAGTGGAGCTTCATGGGCTGTTTCACTTCAATCTCGATGCCAGGAGTTCTTAACCTGGGGTAGACATTAGGGGGCATCCATGAAACTACATCACTATTTCCATCAACCTCTAACTGAAATTCAGCATTTCCTTCCATTATGATTCCAAAGAATCAACCACAGAATTATTAGCTGTACCTGTGACTTTATCACTTATATAAATTGTATATATTTTCCTATCACATTAAAGCTGTTGAGATACTTCACACTATCATTTAAGCTCATCACCACTTTAAAATTACAGTAATTACCAGGCCTACCGCAGCCCTGATATTTAATGTGTTAATAAATACATGTATTACTGATCTGTTTTGAAAAAAATATTTTGACAAACGCATTTCAATATAGTAAGTTTGCTTTGCAATCTTATGCTCCTTTTTACACATTTAAAAACATGCCGATAAGGAGTCCATGGCCCACAAGTGGTTAAGGACCCATGTTCTAAACCTAGGGGTGACAGACAAACTTCCTTAGATCAACATCAACACTCTTTCTCCACTCCTGACACCACGTCACCAATCCATCGCTTCCTTAGAGGAACAAGCCATCGTGCCTGGCTTTCAAGATCTAATCTTAGGGCTCGCGCTCTCAGGCTCTAATCTACTCCTGTTCAATGGGAGGATATTGGGCCACAATCGACTAAATTTAGAAAATAAACATATTCACCATCTAGGAAGTGAGTGACTGGGCTTGAAGCCTTAGAAGGAAGAAGGCTCCCCTAACTCAGTGCAGCCCACCCAATCCTTCACAGGGAATTTTTCTTCCCTGGCCAATTGTTGAGAGTCCCTTTGTGAATAACATGTCTGGATTAGTTTGCTGAACAATTGCCCATTTTAGTTAGCC